>NC_063368.1:17229531-17269975 GCF_021869965.1 Rhincodon typus
CTCTCTCTTTTTCTCTCTCTCTCTCTCTCTCTCTCTCTCTCTCTCTCTCTCTGTCTAGATTCCAGAGAGTCAGGAAACTTGTGCTTCTGCTTCCGCTGGCTTCTCATCTGGTTTAAGCGAGAGTTCTCGTTCCCGGATATACTACGGCTCTGGGAGGTGAGTGCTGTCTGCCTGCATCTATTACATTTATAAAATGTGACTAGCTATGTGGAAAATCATCACGTTCTGCCGTAATCAGCCATAATTTTATTGACCAACTGAGTAGGCTTAAGGGGCTGAATGGCCTCCTCTTCCTCCTATTTTGTTTGTGTCATGATTATATTAGTTCAAGGCTGTCTTTAAATGACAGAGATATTCTAAAATTTTAATGAGATTGCACATATATGATGATCATTATCAAATTTCAAAGCTCTTCTGCTGTTTCCCACTGTATTGGATACTCCCCCGGGAGCAGGGCTTCACATAAATTCTTACCATTAGTGACACTTAACGAGGGACAATGGGCATCATAATGCTGGAACGGATCTTAAAGGAAACAGTCAAGAGGTGAGGAGTTTATAGTAAGGGCATAAGCCATACCAGTGCCACAGGCCAAGGTGTGGTCGACCAGTACATCAGTGTTGCAGGGAGGGATGGACTGTGCCAAAACACCCCAGAGAAGGGGTGAGAGCTGTGCTGTTCACTCCTTGAACCTGTTTCTGTGTTGAGTTTGTAGCATCTGCTGAGTTCTGTTCTCGCCACCAGGTGCTGTGGACGGGCCTGCCATGCCCAAATTTCCACCTACTGGTCTGTTGTGCCATCCTGGACTCTGAGCGCGATGCTCTGATGAACCCCAACTACGGCTTCAATGAGATACTCAAGGTAAAAATAAATCGGTCAGAAAGTTGTGAAATTGCTTTCACTTAAAATTGCATTTCCAGCTTTGCATTTGATCTCTCACTGTTGACCCAGTGAGCAGAGCACTCTGTCATCACCCCTTCAGGCTTCTCTTATTGAAGTCCCTTTCCTGTATATCCTAAGGTGATAGTTGCTACCAATGCAAACTCAGCAATAACAGATCCGAAACTGACCCACAATGGAAGTTTGAAGACCATGTTCAGTGCCGTGTAAATGGGTAAATGTTGCAGAAGCTTCAGTTCCACGCTGTGGGAGAGGTGTCTGTCTGTGTGTGTGTGAAAACCACGGCTAGTGTGTAGGTTGACAAGACGTAGCAATTAGTGTGCTATGGAGACCACTGCTGGGACAACAACTATCTGCAATTGATGTAACTGACTTAGGTGAAGGGACACAGAAATTGTTGCCAGATTTGTTGACTTCACAAAGATAGGTGGGAAAGTAAGTTGTGAAGAGGACATAAGGATACCACAGATTCAGTGAGTGGGCAAAGATCTGGGCAAATGGGGGTTTGATGGAGGAAAATGTGAAATTGTCTGTTTTGGCAGGATAAAAGAAAAAAGAGCACGTTATTTAAACAGTGACTGTTTGTAGAGTTCTGGATACAGAGGCATCTGTGTGTCCTTTTGTACACAAATCTCAAACGGTTAATCTGCAAGAACACCAAGTAATTAGGGAAGTTTACAAACTGTTACTTATCCTGAGTGCAATTGAAAACAAAAGTATGGAGTTCGTTCTTCAGTTATACATGGCACTGTTGGGGCAACATCTGAAGTACTTGCACAGTATTGGCCATCTTATTTAAGAGAGAATGCAAATACATCGGAGGGAATTCAGAAGTTTTATCAGATTAATAGTGGGAACGGCAGGTTGTCTTATGAGGAAATGTTGGTTTCTTGAGAGGCTAGAAGCAGTGAGGATATTTCCTCTTATTGTTGAATATAGAATTAAGGGTTCCTGAGATCACCCCTGTAATATAGAGATGAGGTGAAAGTTTGTCTGAAAGTTACGAGTCTTTGGAATTTTTCCTATTAAGGTGGTGGAGGCAGACATTGAATATTTTGTAAGGCGTGGATAAATAGATTCTTGTTAAGCAAGGGGGTGAAACATAATTGGACTAAGCAGGAATGGAGGCTTGAGGTTGCAATCCGATCAGCTGTGTTCTTACTGAATGGCAAAGCAGGCTCAAAGGATTGAGTAGATTACTCCAGCTCCTAATTTGTACCTTTAGTTGCTAACTACACATGCATTCTTCCTACTTTGCATCAAGTAATACTGTTGGTTGACTTTTCCCAGTGTGCTCAAGTCTGTCCTTTGTTAGTTGGGGCACTGAAAGATGCTGTCACCTCACTGCCAGGTCTCTGCTATTGCCCTTGTGTTCCGGGCAGTAAATATACTTTCTTCTTTTGCCTCCCACCCTCCCTATTAGCCAGCTTAAGCACTCCAGTTCTGAGATCTGAGCTCCTGTCTTGTTCTCTTGCAGCACATCAACGAGCTGACCATGAGGTTGAACGTGGAGGACGTGCTGTGCAAAGCCGAAGCCATCTACCTCCAGCTAGCAGCCTGTCCGGTGAGTGTGCACGCGCCCCCCCCCCCCCCCTCCCCAGTACCTTGCTGTGGCCCTGTAGCTGTGGTGCTGATTGACAGCATTCCCTTGCTGTGGGACATCTCCCTGCACATCAATTCTGTAAATCCAAGCAGCAGAGGGAAACTCGATGTTTCCCTATCTCCAGTCGGGATAGAAAGGCTCCTTTTATTGTGCTGAACAAAATCTAGGGAGGGGAGGATGCTAACAATGAGGGTGATTTTATTACCCCAGGTTCTTGGGGCAGTGCTTAAACTATTGAGGTATTTTTAATTTTTAAATTTTCAGGATGCTGGAATCATAGCGAGGTATGAAACAGACTCTTTGATCCAGATATCCTAAATTAATCTAGTCCTGTTTGTCAGGATTTAGCCCGTATCCCTCTAAACCCTTCCTATTCATCTACCCATTCAGATACCTCTTAAATGTTGTAATTGTACCAGCCTCAACCACTTCTTCTAGCAGTTCATTCCATACACACACCACCCTCTGCGTGAAAAAGTTGACCCTTAGTCCCTTTTTAAATCTTCCTCCACTCACTTTAAACCTATGCCACCTAGTTTTGGACTCCCCTACCCTGGGGAAAAGACTTTGGCTATTCACCCTATCCATGCCACTCGTGATTTTGTAAATTTCTATAAGGTCTCAAGGCAGACATGTTACCCAAACCTAACTGCCCTTGAGCTGAGAGGATTACTGAGCTATTTCAGGAGGTAAATAAGAGTTAACCACACTACTGTGGATCTGGAGACCACACTGGGTAAGGACAGTAGATTTCCCACCCCAAAGAACATTAGGGAACCAGATGGATTTTTACAACAATGGTCATGGTCACTAGTGCTGAGATTTGCTTTTATTTCCAGATTCTTTTCAAGAATAAATTGAATTTTTGATAATTGAATTTAAATTTCACCAGATGCTGTGGTGGGATTTGAACCTATGATCCTCAGCACATCCAGCCTAGGTTTCTGAATTGCTATTCCAGTGACATTCCAACAATGTCACCAGCCTGAAAATAGCTGAGCTAAGCAATGGAAACTGAGGCAGAAACTTTTTTAAAAAAAAAAGTTAAATTAATAAGAGAAGTTTTGGGGGAAAAAAAGGATTTCTAAATGTTGAAATTGAAAATTAAAATATACTGGAAATTAACAGCAAGCCCATTAATCTCAAAGTCACAGTATCTTTAAGGTGAGAGGGGAGAGATACAAAAAGGGTGAAGAGGGGCAATTTTTTCAGAGGGTGGTGAGTGACTGGAATGGGGTGCCAGAAGTGATGGTGGAAGCTAGTACAATTTCATCATTCAAGAAACATTTAGACAGGTACATGGAAGGGATTAGTATGGAAGGAAATGGACCAAATGCAGGCAAATGGGACTAGCTTTAATTGTGAAAACTGGGCATGGGCAAGTTGAGCCGAAGGGCCTGTTTCCATGCTGCAGACTTCAATGACTCTGTCTTGGGACTGCATGCTAATTGCTGAGAAGAGATGGGTTTGGGGAGATGATTGAAGTGGTGAATGGGCTGCAGATATGGAAAGGTACGATGGGGAGCGGAGGGTTAGAATACCACTAGGTGCGAAATGCACAGTCACCTCCCTGGTGAAAACAGACCACAGATGTGGAGAGCTGATCATTGTGTTTCCTCTGTTTGAACAGCAGCTACAACGGAGCGTGCAACAGATCCTGGGCCTAGTGGAGGACGCTACCCCCACCGCCAGCACTAGCTCTGGCACTGGCAGCTCCCCTCAAGCCCTATCCCCCAGCCAAACGCACGAGTCGGAGCTTACAGACAGTGCCTCCCACAGCCTGCCCGACAGTAGCATCGAGATTTTACACACTGAGGACGGTGCCATTGAGTCTGGTCAAAGCCCATAAGTGCTGGGGTCAAGTGGCAGGGCTGTTATTGGGAAGGGGGGTTACCAAAATCTCAAAGGACATTTAAACACTTTGAACAAAGCCTTGAGCAAGAGCTTAAATGTGGCAGCAGCTTTGGAAATGAGACAAAATTCATCCATTTAATCCTGTAAAAATGGGCAATATCCTTTCTTCACTGACTGAGCTTTGATCTGGACGGTTCTAATTGAGCATAACATTTGCTTCAATTCCCAATTCCTGTTCGAATTCTGAAAGAAGCTGAAAAATCATTGGGAACTGGCTGCTGCTTTCAGTTTAGAACGAGTATTGTGACATTGTAGAGTTCTGATTTATTTTTTTGTTTAAAAAACATTATTTTTTCAAAGAAATTAAACATGAAGTCCTTTCAAATTAAGAGGGAGTTTGGTTTATTGGCAAGGGAGGCAGTAAATGAGATGTGGGGACCAACTCCTGCCATCTGCCCCTCTGGCTTTGTTTGTCATCTAAACAAAATCAAATGCTTCTCTTTTCATCAAAGGTGTGATCACCAGTGTTAAGGGAAGGATTCAGTTGCAGCTCGATGGTAGGCCAAGCAGAAATGTTCAGCATGGCCCATTGAACATGTGACAGTGCAATACTGTATTTCAATCAACCGGGCTCCAAAGCATTGGACTTCAGCCATGATGTTATTTTTTATGTTTGCCTGAATCTCCAAAGCCTGTAGTCAGTCAGTGCCTCCCCTAACCGTCCTTCCGATGTGGCCAAACTTTCCTTCAGTTTGGTGTTTGTCTTTATTCAGCACACAGCCTATTTCTGGGTTACCATTGATCAAACTGAGGGCATCCAAACCTGGCTGGGTGATTCAGTTGTCCGTCTGGATGCAGCAAACCATCTGTCAGTGATTTTCGGCTGGTCAGGGATCACCTTGAGCTGGTGAACTGAGAGCAATGTGCCACATCAAATGGCGTTTTCTGAGCAGCAGACCTTATGCAGCCACAACTGCTGACGTTAATTTTTATTACTCTGCCGTGAGAGCAATAGTGTGATTGGATCACCCTGAAACGTCAGTACAAATCCCCGTAATCCCGTTTCCTACAAGGCCTGTGCTTGATTTGGTGGATTTGAACCCAATGGCCCTGCCAAGTATGAAACGAAGGGACCAAGACTGTCACTGCAAAGGAAATAGTGATTTTTTTTTTTGTCTGTTTGTTCTATTTTAAGAAAATACTTGCCAACTCTTGCACAATTAAATTTATTTATTTCCCAGAGAGGCATAACCCTGTGAGAAGTGGGTTGCAGATCTGTAAGACAGTGCAACGCATGGTAGCTACCTTGCACTGTGTGGGTCATTGACTTTATTCTGTGTAACCACAACTGTGTTCTTCAGAGCTGCTGGCGATCTGGGGAAATAGAAACTCAGTCATTCAGCTAGTCAGCAATAATGAGGGAAGCACAGCCTGTCCATTTTACAGGGCGGGGAGTAGATGTTGGTGGAGGAGCGGGGGTGGGATTCGGGATTAACAGCTAGGGCAGAGAGGACAAGAATACACTTAGTTTTGTGCCAGATGGGGTGAAAAAGTGTGTGTGTGAAGAGAGCGCTGCTGGAGGAGAGCTGGTTAATACCAGACTTTGCCGCTCATTCAGTGGTGTAGTCTATGCAACTCGTGAAGCAATAACCTTATCTTGTATCGCCAATGCCCCAATCCTGTTCCCTCCCGGTTCTGGGACTGGCAAGTGTGTTTCAAGCTCCCACATTCCACTTTGAGATATAAAGGATTGGCACCCACCCATGCACAGAAGTGGTCACAGAGGTTGTCGATATGGCTCAATTGCCAAGACTTTTTCACTTTATTCCGACAAGTGAGTTTTCAAAAACTCCTTCTTCGTATATCCCAAAGCTGACTTTCCAGGGTTGTACTGATAGACCACCACTCTGCCAGAGGTGCTGCCTTTCTTTCTGACTGTGGGATTAAGCTGAGGCACCTTTGGTCCATTCTGATACATTGCACGTGTTATTCAATGACATTCACTTAAAAGCAAGTGAATGTTCCTAATGTCGTAACCAACATTTGTGCCTAAAGCTAATGGCACGCAATGCAGATTAACCAGTTGTCCATCTGATAAATCTTGTTAATATACAAAGTTAATTTATGTGTTAGACTCCACTTTAAAGTAATTAAGTGCTTTGAGGTATTTTCAGTAATATGCTTACATTTTCTAGTAAGATTTTTTCAGTTAAGCCAGTAAGTTTTCATTTGAATCCTTAAAACACCCTCCAAATTGCTTTTGCCAAGGGGAAGCACAAAATTATTATATCCAAGGTTCATTTTGTGCCTGTATTTTAAATAATATGTGACTTTAATTTATCTAAAAATTGGTCAGAGGGTTTTCTTTAGTAGTCACTAGTTATGTGTTTAAAAAAATTTATAAATCAATGTAATCAGAAAATCTATTTGAATGTGTGCTATAAATTGACTTTCTGTTGTGCTATTCAGTTAGAATGGTGAAATGTTACTGATGTAGCTTGCAAATTACGCTTGACCTAGGTAGGATGTACAGTGTAATGTCTCCCTTCCCCATTCTTCTGCACGTTTATCTTCTTTGACCCAGCTTGCTTTAAACAAAACATATATTCCAGACCATTCAATTCTCTTGCTGGTGTATCTGCCCCCAGCACAGAGAGTTCCCACAATGTTTGCAAAGAAGTTGAGTAAATTACCTCCGTCTCACAGTTCTTCAACAGGACCCAATGTGTATTCTTTGGACAGTATAGAAGGGAGGTTTACTCTGTATCTAACCCATGCTGTACCTGCCTTGGGAGTAACCAACACTGGATAGGGTGCCTGAAGGAGAAAGTTTTATTCTCTGCTTCAGCAATGTTGCTGTGACTAACAAAACAAAAATTTAAACAGATACTGACAGTAATCAGCAATGTTGTATTTTTATTGCATCAGCAAACAATAGCATGGGTCTGACTCAAGCCCTGTAAACTCAGCTTTATGAGGAAGCTGAAATTTTACAATTGGTGAGGTAATCCTCTGTGCTGACTTCAATACCACGCCCACAGACATCATCCAAAAATGACCCATCCATTATTATCTCGCAGGGGAGCGATCAGATCTTGGCAGCTGCTTAAGGGCTTAAGGTAATGTTGTGGAGGCCTCAGGCAAGCTGAACTCTGTAACCTGCTGCACACACAAAGCTGTTTAACCCAGGCTCAAGTTAGCAAAGGGTTAATTCTCTTTTTGAGGTCTAATGTCACTGAATCCAAGCAGAGTGATGTTGGGTGGAAAGTTCAGCGGTTGTGCAGTGATCAAAACCAGATTTTCGAGATGCTTTGTGGCAAGTAAAGCCAATTATAAAGTATAAATATATCTTTGCCCGCTCCACCATACCATTAATAGCCAATCCCCTGGTATGATTGACAGTAAGCCTCATGCTGTGTCTTTTAAGTACTGAACTATTTTTCCCTGCAGCCTCTGATTTTTAACATAATTCCTGCTCCAACGAGAAGGTACATTTGAAGCAGTTTTCACCTTTAAGCAGACAAGGTCCTTGTTTAGCCAGTGGGCATCACAAACTGTTAGAAGGTAGGAGCAGGAGGAGGCCATTCACCCCCTCTAATGTTTCAGCTTCCAATAAAACACCTATTCCATAACCCCCAAAACTTGTGCCCAACCAAAATATGTTGACCCTTTTCCTCTGTGAAATGTTCAATTGAACCTTGTTCCTCATCCTCCCCACCCAGTTGTTTTGAGGGTTGGGGGGGGAGAAAGTTCACATTTCCTCAAGTTTTTAAATGGAGAAGTGTTTCCTGATTTGTTACAGAGAAGATCACAAGTTTGAAGGCCTCGCTCATAATGAGGCAGTTTGAATTGAATGCTGCAAAGCACAGACTCATTCTCCACAGAAGATGGTATTCAGTTCATGCCTGTACAGCCTCTTTGAAAGAGTTTTCCAATGGCTCCCACTCTTCTAGCTCTTTCCTGTCGAGTAGAAATGACAGAAGGAATTCAGAGCATTTGCAGTCAGCTGGGCCCAGTGGACTGTGTGATATCAATAATATTAATTCCAGGATATGGAGCAAACGAAACAAAGTACCTCCCAGCAGCTCTGAGTGCTGTTATCCAAACACTCCCTGGTTGATCAAAGGCATTTTGCTTTGCATTATGTTTGTGAATAAGATGCTCAACATTCATGAGCAGACAAATCTTCATTATGGAGCAGAATCTGGCCCCCCAATCCCAGGAACTCACTCACACAGTGCTCCCACATGGAGCTTGCTTTGCTCAAAGTGGGATTCTTGCTCCCTGCAAGGACACAGCTCTGTTTGTCACATTAGGCAGGATTCACCAATCAGAAAGTTCCTGCCTTGTCTACATGACAGCGGAGTAATAAGAGGCAAGGAATGTCCTTTGACTCTAATGAAGCGTGTTGGGTGTTGTTTCAATGTAAATGGCATTCCAATATAGTTTTATCTTTTCTGAACAACATCTTTTTTTTATGGCCAGCTCTGATGAATGAGGCGATGATGCCTTTAGCAACATGCACTGCGATTAAACAATGTCATTTTGGCTGCCGGTTGCCTAAACGTGTCTGGATGGCAGCTGTGGCGCTAGAACTCCGTGATGGAGCCTCCCCCACTCCCGCCTTGCTGCTAGCCACATCCCTCACTGTACAGCTCACTTAGCGTCTAGAGCAATGAGTGAGTGAGACATTGGCTGATGCAGCTAGGACTCTTTTCTGAGTGTCCCTCTGAGTCAATGCATTTGTAATTCATTTCAGAGCACCTCTTGCATGGGTGCTTGAGTACTGCAAATTTAACAAAGTCTATGCACCAACATATTAGTTACGTTATTGGGTACCTCAAGCCAGCACTTGCAAGTTTGGCTGAAAAGCAGTATTTCCACACCGGTACGGTCACTGCCCCCCAACTAGTGGTGACGTTGGCAATAAACGCAGCACTGTTTCATTCACCTAAACCCCAGTGCACATTCTTCCCATTAGAATTCATCCTTTTATACAGCAACAATATATACTGAAAAAGATATGTAACCTATATCAGCTCCTCCCAACATGTCTGATGCCTACTGCACTGGCAGGACATGTGCAGCTGTATTGAAGGTCGGCCTCCCCTGGTAGCGGTGATGTATTCCTGCAGGAATACAATGATTGATTAGCATCCTCCTATTCTCCACCCCTCCCTGATACAGTGGTACACAGCAGTGGCTAAGGGCCAGTGGGCTACAGCGTAAAATGTGCAGTATCTGATCAGTAATGGATTCTGTGAAGCAAGGCCTGTTGTGAACTGTATTGTATACCGCCTGGTGCTGTGCTATAAGGTTCACTTCTGTCTTGAAACTTCTTGTGTGATTCTAAAATGTATGACTGTAATTTGCTGTATTAAAATACTGACCCAATCACTACCACAGGTAGATGCTATGTTTTTTTTCCTCTGTCTCTACTTTGTATCTTGCACTTTTTAAAAAATGATTTTATTTGCAGGTGGAAATTTCTTTCATTTGCATGCTTTCTGCTGTCTCATTCCCTGAGGTGAGAGATTGCACACTTAATTAATCTTCTACATTCACATCTCCCTCACACTCTCTCAAACGCATTCTCATGTGCACGCTCTGACTCATGTATATACAGAAGGCGCTCATTTGGATCATTGTGTCCATCCTAATTAACAAAGCTCTGCTGACACTTTTCCAGCTCTCGGCCCTTAGCCTTTGGAGCTAAGGCAACACCTGAGTACCGTTTAAATGGTACAAGTTTTTGGTTCAGCCAACATTTCTGGCAGTACGTTCCAGATTCCCATGACCCTTTGAGAAAAAGTTCTCATCTATCCCCTTAGCTGCTTTACCTCTTTAAATCTATGCACACCGAGGTCCCTCTGATCTTTAATAAAACTTGAAAGAACTATAGATGCTGTAAATCAGAAACAAAGCAGAAGTTGCTGGAAAAGCTCTGAGCAGGGGTCACTGAACCCGATCTCTGATTAACTCTGATTTCTCTTTTCAGCAGATCTGGCAGCATCTGTACTTTTCTAGCAACTTCTGTTTTCGTTTCCTCTGATCTCTAGTACTTCCTAGGGGCCTATTTTCTAGGCATTGTGAAATCCCTTGCATTTTTAACTCTCCTCAAGTTCATTACATTACACTTTTCTGATTTGAATTCTGTTTGCCATTGTTCTATCCACCTGTCAATATTGTTCTGCAATTTAGGGCTACCCTTCCACACAAATTAGCACTCTACACATTTTGTGACATCCACAAATGTCTTGACCGTAACCTCCATGTTTAAGTCCAAATTGTTAATCTCCACCACAAGTAAGGACCCCAGGACCAAGACCTGTGGAACCCCAGTGGAAACAGCAGTCATGGAAACATCCCTCTGCCTCCTGCCTGTCAGCCCATTTTGTTTCCAATGTGCCAATTCTGCTTTGATCCAATGGGATTTTACTTTCTTAACCAGTCTGCTGAGGGATAACTTCTCGAGAGCTTTGCTAAAATCCATGTAGGCCACATTAAATGCATTGCCCTCATTAACACTCAACAGTTATTTTCTCAAAACATTGACCAAATTTGTCAAACACAACCTTCCCTTAACTAACTAACTGCTGACTAATATTGATTAATCCCTGAAGGTCCTGTTCCTGTTTAGGCGTAAACTGTCCAGTTTGTACAAGTCACACCTTCCCAAGAAAGAGTCCCAGTGCCTCAGAAAGATAAAGCAGTCTCTTTTGTACCATCTCTCCAGCCACGTGTTCATCTCCTCTATCCTTCTATTCCTATACTCGGAACATGTGGCACTGGGAATAATCCAGAAATGACAAACTACCTTTGTAGCCCTACTTTTTGATTTTGTACTTAAATGCTGAAAGCCTGCTTACAGGACCTAATTTCCCTTTCTTCCTATAGCCTTGGTCCCAATTAGACCCCTGATGTTCATGCTGCCCCTTTAAAATGCTCTGTAGCGCTTCTGTGACACCTTTGACATCTGGGAGAGAAAATACCATCATGCAGTCACCTCCAAGACTGCATTAGTGCCAGGCTGCTCTCCTCACCAATAAATCCCCTAGCACTATTGCCTTTCCACACGACACTACCTCCCCTATAACTCCCCTCCCCACTCCCTCCAACCCGCGCAGCTGGAGAACCCATAGTGCAAAGGCCTTGGCTGTCACCTTCCATACAGAAACTTGTCAATCTTATCGTTTTCCAAGGTTGGAAAATTTTGTTTGCAAGTGAGATGCACCCGGGATTCCTGCCCTACCTCCCTGGTCCCACAGTTCCCTAAGCTTCAGCGTGACCATAATCCTTGAAACATCTAATCCACAAATCTCTCAGCCTTGTAAATATACTACTATGCTCCTATCTGGTACCAAGTTCTGAAACCTTGAGCTTCAGTTACTCGAGGTAAAGGCTGTTCAGCCCATTGAGTCTGTACCAACCCTCCAGAAGATCATCCCGTTCCCTACCCTACCCTATCCCTGTAACCCCACAGCTAACCCACCTAGCCTGCAAACCCTGGAGTAACTTAGCATAGCCAATCCACCCTAACCTGCACATATTTGGACTGTGGGAGGAAGCAGGGGCCCCCAGAGGAAACCCACACAGACACGGGGAGAACAAGCAAACTCCACACACAGTCACCCAAGGCTGGGATCGAACCCATGTCCCCCATACTGTGAGGCAGTATTGCTAACTACTGAACCACTGTGCCACCCTGATCAGTCACTGCTTTCCACCAATGGCAGAATGACTGTGAAAATAATGTGGAGGCCTGAACCCATCGTTATCAGGAGAGAAGACTCAAGCTCCAAATCCAGGGTGTAAGTTCCATAGGTATTTATGGTTGAAAACGAGAGTGGGTTTTCACAGACAATGCTGAGACTGATGGTTTCTAAGCTCCAGGCTCTTCAAAGAGGAAAAGTTACTGAGCGAAATCATTAATGGGAATAATTTGTTGGGGCAGTGAAGCTGGTTGAGAACTGGTATTTCTTTTGAAACGCCAGCAACAACTTGCATTTATATAGCCCTGTGAGCGTAGTCAGTCATCCCAAAGGATTTCATAGGAGAGTTGTCAAACAGTTTGAAACAAACCACCTGAGGAGACATTGGAAGAGGTAACTGAAAGCTTCTGGAAGGAGGCTTGGGGAGAGGGAGATGGGTGTAGAAGGCCAGGGAGGGAATTCCAGTGTTTAGGGCCTAGGCAGTGGAAAATGTTATGGACCAGACCAGATGCACTCAAAATATATTAAGAAGGTAGCCTAGACCCTAACTTTTTCTCATTTAAAGGTAAATGTTAGGTGCTGTGTTCCAGATGCAATTTGACTGGTCAAACTGGTTGACATTAAACAGGGTGGCATGGTGGCTCAGTGGTTAGTGCTGCTGTCTCTCAGCACCAGGGGCCCGGGTTCAATTCCCCATCGGGCAACTGTCTGTGTGGGGTTTGCACATTCTCCTCGTGCAGTCTAGGTGAATTGGTCATGCTAAATTGCCCGTAGTGTTCAGGTAGTGTAGATTAGGTGGGTTTGGGGAATAGGTCTGGGTAGGATGCTCTAAGGGTCAGTGTGGACTTGTTGGGTCAAAGGGCCTGTTCCACACTGGAGGATTCTATGAAAAAAAAACACAATTTATTCAAACACTATAGTTAACATCCAACAAAAGGAAAGAATAGCTTAACCCTGTTGGAAAATTAACAGAACAATAGAATCACTAGCTATTGCTAACTAACTGTTCCAAAATAGTAACATCCCATAAACATATCCTTAGCAAAAGGCAAATTCAGAAAATAGGTTGTCACATGCAATCCAGCAGTCTAGGAAGAGACCCTCACTTTTTGACTGTAATCAAGAGAGGGGAAAAATAGCTTCCAATTCTTCAAGATCCCCAACAACTGCTGCTGAAAACTAAAAATCCCTGGTTCTGTGGGTGGGAGCTTGACCACACCCATTCAAGCTGCTTCTATTGTTCCAGCTTTTTTAAAACAATATCCAAACTTCAAAAGTTGTTTATATTCTCATAGACTCCAGACACCTGTCCCCCCATCTCTCTCTCTCTAAAAGAAACCAGGACAAAACACACCTTGTAGCTACCAATAGTGGGGCAATCAAAATTTGTGATGCATGCGGGTGAGAATTGGAAGAGAGCAGAAATTTCAGAGTACGGTTAGCATTTCTTCTGGATCGGTGTGAAGTATTAAGGACTTGAAGATTAATTTCCAGCAGCTCTAAAGTGCAATCAATCTTCTTTTATTATTTTCTTTGAGCATTTCTCTTGATGTAAAATGTGGCACACTGGAACTGTCCCTACCTCTGAGCCAGGATGCCTGGGTTCAAGTCCAGAGTTGTGTCATAACGTTGTTGAACTGGTCGATTAGGAAATATCTATAAACATGTTGAAAACTGGGTGGGGGAGACTGTTGATCAAACAGCACCCATCCAGATAATGGATCTTAAGAATCATAAAATCCCTACGATGTGGAAGCCGGCCATTCAGCCCATACCAACTCTCTGGAGAGCATCTCACCCCTCTTCCTGTAACACTGCATTTACCGTGGGTTAATCCACCTAATCTACACATCCCAGACACCGTGGGCAGTTTAGCATAGCCAATCTGCACATCTTTGGGACTGTGGGAGGAAACCAGAGCACCCGAAAGAAACTCACACAGACACAGGAAGAACATGCAAGCTCCATACAGGCAGTTGCCCGAGGGTGGGATTGAACCTGTGTCCCTGGTGCTGTGCAGCAGCAGTGCTGACTGCTGAGCCACCGTGCCACCCACGTTGCTTTCTGATTGGCTGGTGTTATAAGTGAGCTCCCAGTACTCCCTCCCAAACATCCCTGTGGGATCATCACCAACATATGGGAGCAGCGGTTCAATAGATATGTTGCATTTCCACTTTCTCGAGGACAATTAAGGACCAACAATAAATGCCATTCTGCATCCTGAAAATTATTTTTTTTAAAACGTAGCCAATTCATGCACAGCAAGATCCCATAACGAACGCATACTTGGCTGACGAGTGTGAATGTTTATGATGGAGACATTTGAGTAGCAAATCGAAACCGGAAGTAGCTGGAGAAACTCAGCAGGTCTGGCAGCATCCATGCAGAGAGAGCAGAGTTATGTTTCAGGTCCGATGACCCTCCTTCAGAACCACTCTGTTTCTCTCGCCAGAGGTGCTGCCGGACCTGCTGGGTTTCTCCAGCAGTTTTCCTGGTTCTGTTTCAGATTTCCAGCATCCACGTTTCTTCATTTTTGATTGAGGAGCCAATGTTGGTCACGGCAACAGCACAACCCCACTCCCCGCCCCATATCGGACCCTCAAATCCAGGCAGGCAGATGGCACCTCAGTTTAATTCTCAGACAAAGGGCAGCACCTCCAACAATGCTGCACTGAAGTGTTGGATGTAGATTGTGAGCTTGGGTCTGTAGCAGAACCTATGCCCACTGATTCAGGTGAGAGGGTAAACAGCAGATCCAAGCTGGCTGTGAATAAATCAGAACATTGCCAGGAGACTCTTCTGACTGTTGTGGGTTAGTGTGTTAAAATTCCATGCTTTGATCCAAATAACAAGGCTTTTGGGCTTAGTCCAGGATCCACTCTATGAATCAAATGCCTTTATGTGTCACTATAGCAAGTTGCAATTTTTTTTTAAAGAAAGCTGCAACATAGAATTCCTACAATATGGAAGCAGGCCATTTGGTTGATTTGAGTCCATACCAAGCCTCTGGAGGTCATCCCACCCAATCCCTGTAACCCTGCATTTCCCATGGCTAACCCACACACTATGGGTAATTTAGCATGGCCATTCTACCCTAACCTGCACAGAAACCAGAGCACCTGGAGGAAATCCACAGACAGGTAATACACACAGACTCCACATGCAGTTAGTCACCTGGAATTGAGCCTGCGACTCTGGTACTGTGAGGCAGCAGTGCTAACCACTGTGCCACCATGTCACCATATAGGCCCTTGAGTTAAACATTTTGTGTGTTGCATCCCACACATTAAGTCCATTTACTTGAACTAGGAACAGGATCGGGATATTTGCCCAAATTGCCGACCACTTGCTCACCGTTCAATAAGACCATGGTCTACCTAATTGTAGCTTCAATTCCACTTTCCTTCCTGCATCTCCCCCCACATAATCATTGACCCACTTGTTGGTCAAGAATCTCTCTACCACCACCTTCAAAGTATTCAGTGACTCTGCCACTTTCACCGCTGTCTGAGGAGGGGACTGAAGATTCAGACGCTGACAGAGCCACTATATATTTCCATTGTTTTCTGTTTTGTTTTCTCTATTATTTAACATTTCCAATATTGTCCTTTTTAAGGATTCGCTAACAGAATGAATTAACATATCCACCCATATTTACCCAAATGACAGTCACTACCTGATTAATCTCTGGGGAAACCCATCTTCCAACTTGATGAGATACTAGAACAATGCTCATTCCTCTCTTTCCCATTCTTTCCACCTGTCTTTCTCCTTTTTCTCATTCCTTTCTTCATCCTCTTTATCTTTTCTCCCCTTCTACTCCCTCCTTCCTCCTCTCTCCACTCTCTCCTTCCCTCTCTCTCCAGTCCCTCTCTCCTTCCTCCTATCTTGACTCCCTGCTTCCTTTCTCTCCAGTCCCTCCTTCCTTCCTCCTCTGTCCAATCCCTCCTTTCTCTCTCTCCACTTCCACTTTCACTCTCTCCCCACTCCCTCTATTTTTCCCACTTTCTTTCCTACCTGCCCCTTTCTTCTGGCCGCCCTCACTGATTCCTTCCTTTGTTTCTTTCTTTCTCCTATTCTGATTCCCTCCTTTCTTCCCTCACCATCCAGTTTCTTTTCCATCCTGCCACAAGGGTTCAGTAGCATTCTCACCTTTGACCCAGAAGATCAGGCATTGAGGTACACATTCCAAAGACTTGAGGAGGCCAACACTCCCTGTGCAGTCCAGAGGGTGTACCACACTGCTGGAGGTGTCGTCTTCCAGGTCACCTAGGTGATATTGTGTACTGTGGTTTTGTCCCTACCTCTGGCCCAGCACATCTGGGTTCAAGCCCTACCTGTCTCAGAGGTATGTTGGCCTGCCATCTTGGGCTGATCTACAATAACGTAGACACCCAGTATCAGACCAGTATTCTTGGCCAATATGTGTCCCTGCAGCCAAGATTAGGCAATTCAAGCACCAAAAGCAGAAATTGCTGGAGAAACTCAGCAGGTTGTCATAGAATCCCTACAGTGTGGAAGCAGGCCATTCAGCCCATCAAGTCCACATCAACCTCCAAAGAACATCCCACCCAGGTCTGGTTGCTTTTCCAGAGAGAGGAAAACATTTGAGTTCCATGACCTTTGTAGTTCTAAAGAAGAATGATACGAGACTCGAAACGTTAACCTCTGTTTGTCTCTCCTCTGACCTACTGAGTTTCTCCAGCACTTTTGGCTTTTGTTTCAGATTTCCAGCCCCCACAACTCTTTGTTTTATTTCAGCAATTCAAGGAGCTGGCTCTCCACCACCTTTTCCATTGGCAAGAACAACCAATGATACCTCAGCCAATGATGTTCACATTTGGTGAACGCATAAAGAGAAAGGTCTCCTTTTTTTAATTCATTCAGTGTTATGGGCATCACTGGTCAGGCCAGCATTTATTGCCCAGAGGGCAGTCAAGAGGCAACCACATTGCTGTGGGTTTGGAGTCACATGTAGGCCAGACCAGGAAGGAAGGCAATTTCCTTCCCTAAAGGACATCGGATCTTTGCCAACAATTGACAACAGTGTCATGGTCATCATTTGACTCAATTCTGTATTTTTTTATTGAATTCAAATTCCACCATCTGCCATGGCGGGATTCGAACCCAGGTCCCCCAAACATTACCCGAGTCTCGGGATTACTAGTGACCCTATCACGTTTATCACCTTGCTGCCTGTGGGATCCTGCTGTGTGCCCACTGGCTGCTGACTTTCTCACATCGAGAGCAGTGACTACATGCGGAGAAAAAGGGTTGCGAGGTGATTTGGAATGTCCCAAAGCGCTATCACAATGCAAGTTGGCTGTCCTCTCAGTTTGTGGAATCGCTAGCCTTTGGGGAAATGCAGCGAGCGGCGAGGGTGATGTTGAGACACCAAGTGGTCGTGTCACTCTCCTGGGCTCCTCACCATAGTCGGAGTAAAGATAAAGCAGCTTTTTTGGATTGCCAGCGGTTACCGGATGGACGATGAGCAAATGTGACAGATAGCAGCTGCTTTACATTCGGCATTGAAGCATGAAGCCACCTGGAGGGATCTACTCTTTCTGTCTGCCATCCCCCGAACATCACATACTCAAACACACAATCCCAGTAAATCAAATATTTCCTCCCCCATCAGGGATTAATTTCTATTTTGAAAAGAATTTTCTTAAACTGTATTCCACCTTGAGCCACGGGGAGGAGAACCTTTGTGGCTTAGAGTGAAATTTATCCCTAAATCAACACCAATTTCTCTGTTTATTCGTGGGATTTTTTTTTTTAAATTAACTCTTGGATGTGGGTGGCTGGGCCAATGTTTTCTTGCCCATCCCTAGTTACCCCTTGAGAAGGTGGTGGTAAACTGCCTTCTTGAACCTTCACAGTCCATGTGCTGTGGAGAATGTAGGCATCATTTGCCAAACCAGCATTTGTTACCCATCCCTGGTTGCCCCATGAATGGAGTGGCTTGCTCAGCCTTTTCAGGGGGTGGTTAAGAGTCAACCACATTGCTAAGGGTCTGGAGTCACGTGTAGGCCAGAACGGATATGGGCAGCAGATTTCCTTCCCTAAAATGCGTTGCTGAACCAGATGAGTTTTTTATGAAAATTAGAGGGTTATATTGGGTATCGTTCTAAATTTGATTAATTAAATTGCTGAGAGGGGATTTGAACCAATGTCTGTATGGTGTTGGTCTTGGCTTCTGGAATGTTGGTCCACTCACATTAATGTTTTACTACCATCTTTAACTCGTGTGGCCTCACTTATCTCAAGAATATTAGTCATTATTCAATTGCAGTAAGTGGGATCTTACCAATTGGCTGTGACATGCCCTGTGTACTCGATTGGCAACCTATACTCTTCCCCTGTGGTATTCTCTTCCTCAGAGAGCAGAGGGGGCTGGTTCATTGAATGTATTAAGGCTGGGTTAGACAGAGCTTCCATCAGTAAAGCATTGATGTTGTGGGAACCGAAAAAGTGGAGCTGTAGGCACAATCAGATCCACCATCATCTTGTTGAATGGATGTATGGGCTCAAGGGGCTGAATGGCCTATTCTTGCTCCTAATTCTTTTGGGATAGCAGGGCAAATAGACAATGGGCATTAAAAGCCACTCCAGTCAGCAATGGCCACGTCTCAAAAACGATGTTCGTTGCCGCTTTGCGGTCAGTGGGATCTTCCTGTACAGAAACCAACTGCTGGATTCCCTTACAGTGATTGTCTTTACTTTGCAATGTCCTGAGCTTGTGAGAGATGCTATATAAATGCAAGTTCTACCTATATGTAATAGTTGATTGAAATTGGGTATGCAACCAATGCTGGATGTACCCAGCAGGAATCTGATTCTCAGATAAGGTGGGCTGAATGGCCTTCCTTTGCTAAGCTTGCATTGTGATCCTGTGCACCCAAGTAAAATGTAAAGCTACATATCCTTGAGTCGTCAGCACAGAAACAGGCCTGACCAGTCCACGCTGGTATTAGTCCTGCAATTGAACATCTTCTTAGGGTTAAAGGGTAGAGGGAGAAAGTGGGAACAGGGGACGATCAGCCATGATGAAATTCATAGAATCCCGACAGTGTGGAAACAGGCATTTCAGGCCAACAAGTCCACACCAACCTTCAGAGCGTCCCACCCAGACCCATACCTCATAACCCACCTAATCTACACATCCCTGAACACTATGGGCAATTTAACAAGGCCAATCCACCCTAACCTGCACATCTTTGGACTGTGGGAGGAAACTGGAGCACCCAGAGGAAACCCATGCAGACACAGGGAGAATGTGCAAACTCCACACAGACGGTCGCCCGAGGGTGGAATTGCACCCAGGTCCCTGGTGCTGTGAGGCAGCAGTGCTAACCACTGAGCCACCGCACCAATATTGAATGGTAGAGCAGGCTCGAAGGGCCAAATGGCCTACCCTTGCTCCTATTTTCTTTGTTTCCTATTGCGCTAACCTATCAAAGTGCCTTTTTATTGCTTTTCTTCCCCATGCACTTCCTAATCCCCTCTTAAAAAGAATGACTCACTGTAAAACCGAGGAAAGTCAGGGGGCAGGGGAGTGGGTGGCTGAGTCAAGGGGGTGCCAGGTTAGTCTGGTGGTTTGGGGGGTTGGGGGGCATTAGAATGGTTTGGAGTGTGGGCAGCTCAGATCAAAGTCAGGGGAATGGGGACAGTCAGGACAGAGAAAGGGGGTGTATTCAGGTGGTTGGGAGGTGGCCGGGTCAGATCTAGGGAGGAATGGGGTGGGTTAGAGAGGGTCAATGGGGCAGTCAGTTCACGTGTGTGGTTGAATGTCTGGTTGGTAATCGAGGGTAGCCAGGGTTTTAGGTGTGCAGTTGATGGGATGAGTAATTGAGGGAGTAGTTGGGTGGGGCCAAGCTGCGTGGGCAGGGGAGGGGCAGTCAAAGGGTAATAGCATGGTTTAAGAGGGGGCAACTGAGGGGACAGTGCCAGTCATCAGAAGTCAGTGACTGGGGGAATCAGATACGCACTTACCCAGGAATTAGACAGCATTGTAATCTGGGTAACTCTGCAGGCAATCTCCTTGGAACTGCCCCAAGTCTCCTGCTCTGGCTCCGAGCCTCTGTGGAGATTCCCAGAGAGCAGGTGAACCGCCTATCGGAAATTCAGCCATCCCAGACCATTCCCAGGTAGGTCAGGGTCTCCACAGGGTCCAGCAGAGCATCTTCGATGGGATATCCAGTCTGGAACAATCCAAAGAGCAGAAGAGCTGGCCCATTACACTCTCATGAACATACTGCAGGCAAAACCAGCTTCTTGTCCATCAGTTCTCTCTCACTCTGGCTGATTTGCTGGGATAAGCGCTCCCCGATGTTCTATTTCAGTGTTGATTTTGCCATTTATTATTTCACAGGCTGACATCAGCCCTCCCTGAGTGAGTGATAATTGAGAATTAGCCACGCAGAGTGAAACCGGCTCCACTTGTCAGGATGACAAGTCGCCCTGCATTACATTCGTAAGGCAGCTATTTTTGAACAGTTCGATAGCTTTTCAAGGCCAACGCTGCTCATGCCAGCCCACAACTGAGCAGATTTATTGAATTAAACCTCACAGCAAGTTATGTCCCCTCCATTATCGGACCAATACTATGGGGCAGAGAAGATGTAGACTATCTTTGTCGTGGGATGAGGGTGTCGCTGGCTGGGACATCCCTAGTTGCCCTTGAGAAGGTGATGGTGAGTTCTCTTTGCGAAATGTTGCAGTCCATGTGCTGTAGGTAGACCCACATAATGCCGATAGCCAGGGAATTCCAGGATTTTGACCCAGCAACAGTGTGGGAACGGCGATGTATTTCCAAGTCAGGATGGTGAGTGGCTTGCAGGGGAACTTGCAGGGGGTGGTGTTCCCACATATCTGCTGCCCCTTGTCCTTCTAGATGGAAGTGGCCATGGGCTTAGTAGGTGCTGTCTAAGGAGCCTCAGTGAGTTTCTGCAGTGCATCTTGTAGATGCGATGTGGAGGTGCCAGTGTTGGACTGGGGTTGGGCAAGGTCATAAGTCGCAAAACACCAGGTTATAGTCCCAACAGGTTTATTTGCAATCACCAGCTTTCTGAGCGCTGCTCCTTCATCAAGTAAAGCCCACTTCACCTGACAAAGAGGCAGTGCTCCAAAGCTTGTGATTGCAAATAAACTTGTTGGGACTATAACCTTGTAACTCCTCATCTTGTAGATGGTACACACTGCTGATGCTGAGTGTTGGTGGGGGAGGGGGTGGATGTTTGAGTTGATTTCATTCAGCTATATGGTTTCCTCTGTCATTCAACACTCTGCAACCTCATGGCCACTTTCCCAACCCATCCCTGGGATTCACTCTGTGGTCAAACTTCAATTGATCTCAGTTTTGATCAGCCATGATCCTAATGACTGATGTTTCAATTTGATTGAGCAAGATCCCGGGTCCTGTGTGTCAGTTACAACATGATAGATCTAGGTTCAACGTTATGTCACCTTTCTCTTCCCCCATGACAGTAGAGTTCCAACAAGTTACCAGCTTGTGAGGTGGGCAGTGGGGTTGGGGAAGGGGGGAGGGGTGTGGGGGTGGAGAAGAAGCAAGATGACGCCTGATTAAAATTAGGTGAAATCCCAGATCATGTAACTTTGGGATAATATGATTTCCTGAACCAGTCTCATTGCTGCCTAAGCAAGGCCCCATCTACTGTGTCAAGTGAAGGGAAAAGATTCAACAGCCTCTAGTTTAGAGAAGGACTGATGCACTCTCACACCGTCATGGCCAATATCTAACTCCCATCTTAAAACGGACAATCTGGTCATGAACACATTGCTGTTTGTGGGAGCTTGCTGTGCAGAAATTGGGTGCTCCTGCTACATTACATTCAAGGCTATGCTTCAACAAATATGACATCAATGTTGTCCCAGAGGGCTGTGCTCCCATTAAAGAGAGGGATGGCCGTGGTGAGTTTAACCTGAGGGTCACCACGCCTCAGGTGAAGTGGCCAAGTTTGAGATGGCCAAGTAACCTCAGAAAATGAGGGAATTAAACCTATGCTGTTAACATCACTCTGCATCACAAGTTAGCTTCCCGAGGTAACAGACCCCCTCCATCGCTGACTGGGGTGCACTGAGGAGAAGTGAGAGGTGCTCAGCAAATGGAAATTCTTTCTGTTTCTTGGAGCAGGGGAAAGACTGAGAAACCATGTTGTACAGTTCAGGATTGAGGCCTACTCCAAGGGAGCGATAACTGTAGTGACAGGTGGGACAGTGGCCAAGATTCAGCAGTTGGCCATTCAGGCCTGGGATGAGGAGAAAACTCTTCACTCAGATCCGTCTCTAGAATTCACTGCATCACAAAGCTGTAGCTTAGTCATCAACTTTATTCAGGACTGAGGCTTTTGGACACTGAAGGAAGCAATGGAAATAGGAAAAGCAGAGTCATACAGCAAGGAAACAGACTCTTTGGCCTAACTAGTCCATGCTGAACTTAATCCTAAACTAAACTAGTCTGACCTCCCTGCTCCTGGCCAATATCCCTCCAAACGTTTCCTATTCATGTACTTATTTGAGAGTCTTTTAAACGTTGTAACTTTCTCAGGAAGTTCATTCCACACGTAAACCATCCTCTGTGTAAAAAAAATTGCCCATCATGTCATTTTTAAATCTCTCTCCTCTCACCTTAAAAATGTGTCCCCTAGTCTTGAAATGCCCCACCCTAGGGAAAAAATGCCTACCATTAACCCTACCTATACCCTTCATGAATTTGTAATCCTCGATAAGGTCACCTATGAATGTTAAAGAACCAAAATGAATAAAAACCTTATATTAGTGGAGTATAATAACCAAAATAAAGCTTTAATAAATCTTTAAGTAAGCCTGCAATCTCAGGAACAGCTGTAATTGAGGGAGAAGACCAGCCATGTTTTTGTTGAATGATGAAGCAGACTTAAGGGTCCAACTGATCTAAGATAACACGGTGTAGAGAAATGAAGAAGGGTCTCGACCTGAAACGTCAGCTTTACTGCTCCTCTGATGCTGCTTGGCCTGCTGTGTTCATCCAGCTCTGCACCGTGTTATCAGATTCTCCAGCATCGGCAGTTCCTACTATCTCGTCCAATTGATCTATTCCTTTTTCCTGTAATTTATGCCTTTCTCAGGCACCCCCTACCCCCAACCCTGGCCTGTGCCCCGCTGAAGCAGCTGTAAATCCAGTCAGTCAACAAACCAGAAATTTCTACACAGCATCTGTCGCTGGGATCTGAGAGAGTCAGCGGACTGAAATACCCTCAGCTGTCAGCCACACTCCAGTGCCCACCATACACATGGAGCAACCCGTGTAGCGATGTCTCTCACAAAGGGCTGCAGTAACAACACAACATCTGCACAACGTGAGGTTGAGCGACCGGGGAACCAGGGTGGGGGTGCAGGGGAGGGGTGAATACATACATGTCTATCCTGCTTTTCACAGCCACACCCCAGAGCAATCAATGAATTAATCTTTGAAACGTGGTCAATGTCATCATGTCTGAATTGTAAATGTGTGTGTGTACACCCAGGATCATAGAAAAGAGGAGCAGGAGTAAGCCATTCGGCCCTTCAAGCCTGCTCTGCCATTCAATATGATCATGGCTGATCATCCAACTCAGTCCCAGTTCCCACCTTCTCGCCCACACCCTTTGCAGTGATTGGAACAAGGACCAGGTGGATCTCATTGACTACGAGATCCTCGACTGGGGTTGTTAACCTGGGCTAATCAGGGAGCCCTGGCTGACAGATATAAACAGGAGATTCAGAGAGTCTCCTTATTCTAGGGACTGGTTCTGGGCAGGCTGATCAGAGCCTGTGTACTGTGCACATGGAAATAAAGGGTGACTTGATGACAGGGTACTGGCCTCTGTGTAGTTATTTCACCTTTTGATCCCTTTAACATCAAGAACTACATCCAACTTGTTATTAAAAACTTTTGATGTTTTGTCCTCATCTGCTTTCTGTGGCAGAGAATTCCACAGGCTCCCCAATCTCTGGATGAAGACATTTCTCCTCATCTCAGTCCTAAATAGAGGGTTTGAGCTACAGGGAGAGGCTGAATAGGCTGGGCCTATTTTCCCTGGAGCGTCGTAGACTGAGGGGTAACATTACAGAAGTTTGTAAAATTATGAATCTCATGGATATGTTGAATAGCCAAGGTCTTTTCCATAGGGCAGGGGAATCCAAAACTAGGTTTAAGGTGAGAGGGGAAAGATTTAACAGGGACCTAAGGAGCATCTTTTCCACACAGAGAGTGGTGCGTATATGTAACGAGCTGCCAGAGGAAATGGTGGAGGCTGGTACAATTACAACATTTAAAAGGCACTGAATGGTTATATGAATAGGGAGGATTTAGAGGGATATGGGCCAAATGCTGGTGAATGGGACTACATTATTTTAGGATATCTGGTCAGCATGGACGAGTTGAACCAAAGGGGCTGTTTCCATGCTGCACATCTCTATGCCTCTATGACTCTACCCTGTATCCTTAGAATGTGAGCCCTGGTTTTGTACTTCCCTGTCATTGGGAACATCCATCCTGTTCTATCCTGCCTGGTCCTGTTAGAATTCTATAGGATGCACCCCCATTCTTCAAAACCACAGCAAGATCCCACAATGTGGCAGTGGGCAATGTTTTTCTAACAATGTTAGTTGGTTCTTCTTCAAAATAGCGCCTGTGGACTCTCACGTTCAATGATATCTAAAAAAAACTTAATGAACCATTGGTTTGACTGTGGTAGTTTGTGTTTAGAATCCTTGTTTCAAATTTCTCAGTAACTCAGCAAGTGAGCGGGTCTTTTTATAAGAACAGTACCTGGGATAAGAGACTAGCACAGAGAGATTGAAGAAGAAAGAGTACTGCCTCTGGAGCAGGCAAGGTTCAGCAGAAAATTCTTAGAGGGGTTTAAACTGAAGGAAGTACTCTTGTTGCAGGAAGGTTTAGCACAGAAATTGCTGGAGAAACTCAGCAGGTCTGGCAGCTTCTGTGGAGAGAAATCGGTCGTGTTTTGTGTCCAGTGACCCTTCCTCAGTTCTGATTCAATTCAATTCCAGAAGGTTTAGCACAGATTTGACAGAATTTATCCAGAAAAGGAAAGGGGAGATTGTCTTTGTCCAATGAGTCGTGATGATCTAAACTATGTCCTGACAGCTGAGGACAAATTCGACAGTAACTTCCAAAAGGAACTGGAAGAACTGTGGATGCTGGAAATCAGAAACAAAAACAAAAATTGCTGGAAAAGCTCAGCAGGTCTGGCAGCATCTGTGGACAGAAATCAGAGTTAATGTTTGGCTTGAGTAACCCTTCCTCAGAAGTTCTAAGTTCTGTGCCTGTTGGTTCATTAATGTCCTTTAGGAAAGGAAAGCTGTTGTCCCTTAGCAGGTCTGACCCTAGATGTGACTCCAGACCCACACCATAGAGTCATGCAGTGCAGAAACGGACTCTACAGTCTAACCAGTCCATGCCTATCATAATCCCAAAATAAACTAGTCCCTCTTGCCTACACTTGGCCCATATCCCTCCAAGCCTTTTCTATTCCTGTACTTATCCAAATGTCTTTTAAACATTGTCACTATACCTGGATCCACCTCTTCCTTTGACAGTACGAACCACTCTCTGTGTAAATAGCTGCCCCTCATGTCCTTTTTAAATCTTACCCCTCTCATCTTAAAAATATGCCCCCTCGTTTTGAACTCCCCACTCTAGGGAAAAGACCCTTGGTATCCACCTTATCCATGCCCCTCATGAAATGAGAACCCTCTATAAGGTCACCCCCTCAGCCTCCTACCCTCCAGCGGAAAACAAAAGTTTAGTTTGTTGCTAATTGTCCTTCTGCAGTGGCCTGGTGAATGCCTCAATCGGAACAAGAAGAGACCATTCAGCTTCATGAGACTGTTACGCCATTCAGTGAGATTAGGGTTAACTTCCCTGAAGGAAGAGCCAGTAAAACATGCAAATGATACTGGTCCGTCTCATCTTGTGTACGTCAAAAAGCTGTAGTCTTGTGGTGTCTGTAACCATTGTCCATTGCTGTAAAAACCCACCTGGTTCACTTATTTTCTTTAGGAAAAGAAGGATGGCCCTAAAGAAAGGAGCTGTAGTAGGGTAGTGATGTTACTAAGCTAGTTAATCTGCAACCCCTGTGCTCTGAGAGTATGGGTTCAATTCCCACTGTGGCAGCTAGTGAAATGTGAATGGAATAATAGAAAGCCCAGTCTGTTTCTTTTTTATTTAAACAAAACCCTCGGGTTCATGAAAATCCTTAGAGAAGGAAGTCTGCCATCCTTACCCAGCCTGGCTTACACGTGACTCCAGACCCACAGCCATGTGGTTGACCTGCCCTGTGAAATGGCCTTCACATGTGACTCAGGACAAGAGGTAGCTCAGGATGAACAATAAACAGTGACACCGACCTCCAATGAAGAAATAAAAGAAAACAAATTAGTTGTACATTCATTTCCAAGAATCTGTATTTTTGTCTCACCCTTGGCCGCAATTTAAATCCATCTACATGCCTTGGCCCCGTATTCCCTTGTATCCTCAGAGGTCACTCCCCTATCCATCTTGCATTCAAAATAAAAACCGAAAGAACTGTGGATGCTGTGAATCCGGAACAAAAACAGAAGTTGCTAGAAAAACTCAGCAGGTCTGGCAGCATCTGTGAAGAAAAAAAAATCAGAGTTAACGTTTCGGGTCCGGTGACCCTTCCTCACCGGACCCAAAACGTTAACTCTGACTTTTTTCTTCACAGATGCTGCTAGACCTGCTGAGCTTTTCCAGCAACTTCTGTTTTTGTTCGCGTTCAAAATGATGAAGCGTCTTTTGTCGGGACATCAACCGCAGTTGTGCCACACTTTTGTGTGAAGGTATCTGAAAGTCCTGCTTTGTCTTTATGGTTAAGGTCCCCTCAACTACCTCATCCCACAGAGAAGGAAGTCTCCCTCTATCTGACCACATAGAAGGCCTGTGGTGAGGGCAGCTTAGCAACTGGCTTCCACAAGAACCATCGAGAAATCATTGGGTAGCACAGGTTCATCACTCTCGGTGCCTTCAGTGATTGGATCTCTCTCTCTTCCCCTCCTCCCACCTGGGCTGATCTCTGTCTACACTTTGTCAGCAACCACATTTCGAAAGAAATTGATCGCAAAGCCTTTGGAGAGAATCCTAACATTGTCGGAAGTAAAGCAAAGGCCATTCCAGTTTTCCCCAGCAGCCAATCTCCTTCACTCACCAACAGAACTTCCCCTTGTGCCCACAAGATGGAGCAATGCTCCAGAATTTGAGCTCAGAATCAATGTATTACCATATGTATAGAATCGAAGATACAGCAGAAAAACAGCCCATTTGGCCCATCTGCTTGGTGCTTGTTCTCTTGTTGGGAGTCTCTTCATTTCACCTTATCTGCTTAACTTTCTTTCTTTCATGTCTGTTTCTGTCAAATGATAAATACCCTTCTGATACATAGAGATATTTAACTATGTGAGAAAGTGTTAGGTAAATGCAAGTTGTTGTATGTGGGGGAGGGTGGGGCTCAGAAACTAGGGGCCACAAATATTAGGCAGCACCCGATAAATCCAAAAGTGAACAGAGGAGAAACACCTTTAAGCTCAGAGAGCAGGGCCCTCACTACCACAGGGAATGCTTGAGCTGAAAAGCATATGTTCATGTATAAACACAGGAAAGAAATGGAAGGATATAATGATGGGGTGGGCTCAAGTTGGGGGCATGTGCAAGGAATGTCCTGTGCAGTATAAACACCAGCATGGAGCTGGTGGGCCAAATGGCCTGTTTCTGTACTGCAAGTTCAATCACCTTAAATGCAATCATTCCCTGTGGGAACGATTTTCATCACTCTCAGAGTAAAACTCTTACCCCTGAATACATTGGATTTATTAGTGATCATTTCTGATCGTAAGGTTTTAACTAAACACTTCTGATCTGGAACTTTTAACTAAACTCTACTTACACTGAGGTAAACTCTTTGCTAACAATCCTAAACCAACTGCCTTTCTCAGGAACAACTGCTTTACACATGGAATTTCAGCCAAAACTTCTGCAGACTGTACCAAACTGAAACTAAAAAGCTTTCTTATCCACATTCTGGGTGTTTCCCTGAATCCAAAATAAGAGAGCCCAGATGCATATCCCAGTGTGAAAATATCTTCACTACATCTACCCTGTCAAACTCAGTCACAGGCACAGCCTAAGGACATTAAGCAGGTTGTTTGGGACTAAGATGAGGAGAAATGTCTTCACCTAGAGAGTGGGGATCCTGTGGAATTCTCTGCCACAGACTGAGGCCAAAACATTGAATGTTTTCAAGAAAGACTTATATATCATCCTTAGGGCTAAAGGGATCTTAGGAGATGGGGAGAAAGCAGGAATGGGGTACTGTGTTAGATGATCTATCATGAATGGCAGAGCAGACTCGAAGGGCCATATGGCCTATTCCTGCTCCTACTCTCGATATCTAACTCTAAACAACTTCATAATCAGATCCACCAATTACCACACATCACAGAAACAGACTCTTCAGTTGATCCAGTCCATGCCGACCATAATTCGAAACCAAATTAATTCCACCTGTCTGCTCCTGGCCCATATCCATCCAAATCTTTCCTATCCATGAACTTATCCAAATGTCTTTTAAACGTTGTAACTGTATCCACATCCACCACTTCCTCTGGAAGTTCATTCCACCCACGTACCACCCCCTGTGTAAAAAATTTGCCCCTTATGTTTTATTTAAATCCCTCTCTTCTCACCTTAAAAATGTGCCCCCTAGTCTTGAAATCACCCATCCTAGGGAAAAGACAACTACCATTAACTCTATCTGTAACCCTCATGGTTTTATAAACTTCTATAAGGTCATGTCTCAACGTCCTACTCTCCAGTGAAAAAAGTCCCAGCCTATCCAGCCTTTCTTTATAAATCTAGCCTTCCATACCCGGCAACATCCTGATAAATCTCTTCTGAACCCTCTCCAGTTTAATAATATCTTTCCTATAACTGGGTGACCAGAACTGGACATAATTCTCCAGAAGTCTCACCAACGTCCTGTATAACCTCAATATGACTTCCCAACTTCTATACTCAAAGAACTGAGTAATGAAGACGAGTGTACCAAACACCTTTTTAATCACCATCTCTGTATGTCAGTTCCAAAATTCTGAATTCCAAATCACTATTGAAATCAAATCTCACCATCTGCCTTGGTGGGATTTGATCCCAGGTCCCCAGGACATTAGTCTGAGCCTCTGTATCACTAGTGTTATTGAATTCATTTTAAATATGTCCATCGTTTGGGTAGAGAACTGTCCTGCCATTCTTTGTAGGTGTAGGGGACCTCAGCTAATCCCTCCTCAACAAGAGGGCACCTCCGACACTGCAGCACTGCCTCAGCACTGGATTTCGTGCTGAGATCTCTGGAATGGGATTTAAATCCCCCGCCTTTTAAACTAAGGGTGAGGGTGTTATCCACTGAGCCACAGCAGCATCAGTCTTCCAGGAGGCAATAGTACTGAGTTTTCAGAGAGGGCCAAGAATATAATGGGAAAGATATTTCAACGTGAAAGATTAAATTCAGTTGTAAGGACTGTGTCTTTGTATTTACATTTTTCTTATGATAGGGACTGAACTGAGAAAGAGCTGTTTTAAAAAGCTGTGTTAAAAGGATTGTTACAGTTTTGAAACAAGTCATCTGATACCCATGACAAACATTGTACACAACAGATTGAATAAACAGTAATTGCAGTTTGAGTTGCGGGCAATTTGGAACTAAGGGAGTGGTGCAGTTACAGTTTTTGTTGACAACAAGAAGTTGATTGGTCAATGGACTAGTGTCTAATGACCTTTTTCCCTGCCAATACCTGTGTGATTCATTCTCAGGTAGCTCAATAGCTTGGAGCTGGGAATAAGTAAGAGAGAGAAAGAGAAGTATATCGTTCTTCTCCAGCTCAGGAGCAATCTATCTGTTCTCTGCAGTCAAAGTTTATGGTAAGCCTGAAAAAAACTAGTTTATCTTCCCTGAAGTAGTTGTTGTAAGCTGTGACTTTTAACAAATAAGTCATGGATGTTTACAAAGGAACCCACCATCCTGGATCTCTTATCAATCAGTGGAAGCATTTGTAGAAAGATGATTGAACAATGTTCTGGCTAGTACAAGAGTCATAAAGATCATCTCAACAACAGAATCTGGTGTTTTCCTTCATCTGTATTATCTACCAATACCAAACACAAGTCCCCATTGAATCAGAGATAGTAGGAACTGCAGATGCTGGTCCCTATTGCCTTTGTTTCCAATCTTGTCCTGACCATGAGCTACCAAATATTGTTATGGCTAATGAGGGGATAACGGGGTTGATTACATATCAGGTAGTAGGAAAACATCAACACATAATTAAACCAATGTACTATCCTGGTTATACATAACACATTCCCTGAGAAGTTGTCAGTGAAAATCTTCTGAAGAAGTCATTGGACCCAAAACATTAACTCTGTTTCTCTCTCTGCAGATGCTGCCAGACCTGTGAACTTCTCCAGCACTTTGTTTTTGTTTCAAAATCCCTATAACATTGGACAATAAATAGTTAATTCTCCATGTGTTTTGAAGTAAATCAGGTCATTGTACTTTCCCCAATGTCTCAGAACGATGATAAGATCACAAGATCACTGCGCCACGCATTGCAGCAGTGACACTGAGCAGGGTAAAAGAATCTCAGGCTGAGTTGCTCCTTTTAGCCTTTTTTTTAAATTCACTCATGGATGTCACTGGCTGGGCCAACATTTATTAACCATCCCTAATTTCTCTGAAGAAGATAGTGCAGCGCTGCCTTCTTGAAATGCTGTATTCTGTGCGCTGTAGGTAGACCCACAACACCATTTGGCAGGCAGTTCCAGGATTTTGACCCAGTGACACTAAAGGAATGGCGATATATTTCCAAGTCAGGATGGTGAGTGGCTTGGGGGGGACCTTGAAGGTAATGGTGTTCCCATGTATCTGCTGTTCTTGTCCTCCTAGATTGAAGTGGATGTGGGTTTGGAAAGTGCTGTCTAAGGATCCTTAGTGAATTTCTGCAGTGCATCTTGTAAATGAAACATTCTGCTGCTACTGAGCATCAGTGGTGGGATATAGTGCCAATCAAGCGAGCTGCTTTGTCCTGGACGGTGTCAAGCTTCTTGAGTGTTGTTGGAGCTGCCCCCATGCAGGCAAGTGGGGAGTATTCCATCACACTCCTGCCTTGTGCCTTGTAAGTGATGGACAGACTTTGGGGAAAGGAGGTGAGTTGCTTGCTGCAGAGTTCCTAGCCTCTGACCTGCTCTTGTAACCACTGTGTTTTTGTGGTTTGCCTAGTTGAGCTTCTGGTCTATAGTAATCCCAGGATGTTGATACTGGGAGATTCAGTGATGGTAACATCAGTGGTTGTCAAGAGGTATTGATTAGATTATCTCTTTTTGGAGTTGGTCATTGCCTGGCATTTGTGTGGCTTGAATGTTACTTATCACTTGTCAGTCCAAGCCTGGATATTGTCCAGGTCTTGCTGCATTTGAACATGGACTGCTTCAGTATCTGAGGAGTCCTGAATGATGCTGAACATTGTGCAATCATCAGCGAATATCCCCACTTCTGGGTATGATGAAGCAGCTGAAGATGGTTGGGCCTAGGACACTACCCTGAGGAACTCCTGCAGAGATGTCCTGGACTTGAGATGACTGTCCTCAAACAGCCATGACCCATCTTCCTATGTCTCAAATATGATTCCAACCAGTGAAGGTTTTGCCCCTGATACCCATTGATTCCAGTTTTGCCAGGGCTCCTTGATGCCACACTTGGTCGAATGCAGCCTTGATATCAAGGGCTGTCACTCTCACCTTCCCTCCGGAATTCAGCTCTTTTGTCCATGTTTGAACCAAGGCTGTAATGAGATCAGGAGCTGAGTGAACCTGGCAGAACCCAAACTGGGCGTCACTGAGCAGGTTATTGTTGAGCAGGTGCTACTTGATAGCACTGTTACTGACACCTTCCATCACTTTACTGATGATCGAGAGGAGACTGTTGGGGCGGTAATTGGCCGGGTTGGATTTGTCCTGCTTTTTATGTACAGGACATACTTGGGCAATTTCCATATTGTTGGGTAGATACCAGTGTTGTAACTGTACTGGAACAGCTTGGCTAGGGGAGCGACAAGTTCTGGAGCACAAGTCTTCAGCACTATTGCCGGAATGTTGTCAGGGCCCATAGCCTTTGCGGTATCGGTGTCTCCAACCGTTTTTTGATATCACGTGGAGTGAATCGAATTGGCTGAAGACTGGTATCTGTGAAACTGGGAACCATTGGAGGAGATCAAGATGGCACTTTGGGCTGAAGACTGCAGTGAAAGCTTCAGCCTTATCTTTTGCAATCATATGCTGGGCTGTTCCATCATTGAAGATGGGGATATTTGTGGAGCCTCCTCCTCCAGTGAGTTTTTTAATTGGCTACCACCGTTCAGGGCTGTAGATCTTAGATCTGATCCATTAGTTGTGAGATTGCTTAGCTCTGTCTATCACATGCTTTTTATGCTGTTTGGCGTGCAAATAGACCTGTACAGTAGCTTCACCAGGTTATCATCTTGTCTTTAGGTATGTTTTGTGCTGCTCCTGGCATGCCCTCCTGCACTCTCCATTGAACCAGGGTTGATCCCCTGGCTTGATGGTAGTGGTTGAGTGGGGGATATGTTGGGCCATGAGGTTAAAGATTGTGCTGGAGTACAGTTCTGCTGCTATTAATGGACCACAACATCTCAATCTTGAGTAGCTAGATCTGTTAGAAGTCTGTTCCAATTAATGCACACAACATCATTGAGGTTATTGTCAATGTGAAGGCAGGACTTCATCTCCACAAGGACTGTGCGATGGTCACTCTTACCGATACAGTCATGGACAGGTACATCTGCAGCTGGCAGGTTAGTAAGGACGAGGTCAAGTATGTTTATCCCTCTTGTTGGTTCCCTCACCACCTGCCGCAGACCCAGTCTAGCAGCTACGTCCTTTAGGAGCCGACCAGCTCGATCAGTAGTACTGCTGCCGAGCCACCCTTGGTGGTGGACATTGGAACCCCCCACCCAGAGTACATTTTGTGCCCTTGCCATCCTCGGTGCTTCCTCTAAGTGTCGTTCAACATGGAGGAGGACCGACTCATCAGCCGAGGGAAGACGGTACATGGTATTCAGCAGGAGGTTTCCCTGGCTGTGTTTGACCTGAAGCTATGGGGCGTCATAGGGTCTGGACTCAATGTTGAGCACTCCAGGGCAACTCTCTCTTGACTGTACACCTCAGTGCCACCATCTCTGCCGGGTCAGAACACATCAAAGGATGGTGATGCTGGTGTCTGGGACATTGGGACAACAGATCTCCTTCCCTCATTGGCAGATTGGAGCTAGTTGGGTTTTCCCTCCAACAATAGGCAATGGTTTCATTGCCATCAGAAGATTCTTGAATTTTTTTATTGAATGGCAGGATTTGAACCCAGAACATTAGCTGAGTTTGTGAATTAATAGTCCAGCGATAATACCACTAGGCTGTTGCCTCCCCTTACTCTCTAATTGGTTACATTCCATCACACTGTTTCTCAGCGAGAGCAACAGACATGATGAGTGAAAGATAGAGACTGATTCAGTTCTTTATTTTTGTTGGGAAGATACTTGTTCTTCATCCTGCACTTCAGCCACTGTGTGCCTCACGTCATTTCCCACATGCTTAGAGGTGTGTGTGTGTGTGTGTGTGTGTGTGTGTGTGTGTGTGTGTGTTTAGTCCAGATGGGAAGGAGGGAGGGTGGGATACAAACTCTCCTGGGACACTCTGCAGTGGAACATCCCACCAGAGTTTGCTGCATTTGCCTCCGGTCTTGGAATTTGAACCAAGTCCCTTCCGCCTGTCACTCACTGATCAATATTGACTCCCAGTTTGGCGACTTTCAATTTGGAAGTTCTCATCCAAGCATTCAAATCCATCTAGATACTTTCCTATCTCTATAACCTCCCCTCCTCCCAGCCTTAGTGTCCTGCGAGGTCTCTGCACTCCTCCAATTCTGGCTTCTGGTGCATCTGTGATTTTCAACATTCCGCCATTGGTGGCCATGCCTGGAAATTCCCTCCCTAAACTTCCCTGACTCTCCTTGCTCTGTTAAGATGTTCCTTAAACCCTTACTCTTCATGTTGGAACACCTAGCTCAATGTCTCCTCTCCTCTGGTCCAAAATACACCGGTGAACCATCTGGAGAAACCTTTAAGGTATTATATAGAGACTGAGTGGTTGTTGTCGTGACTGGGATCAGCAAATCACCTTGTTGAATCAGACATTCAGATGGAGGCCATTTAACCCACCATCCTTATGCTGTCTCTCTGAAAGAGCTACCAATTAGTGCCATTCCCCACTGCTCTAGCTTTGGAGCTCAGCAATTTTGTTTCTTCAAATATTTCTCCAATTCCCTTTTGAAAGTTCCTGTTTCTGTCCCCTTTGTGTTCCAGTGCATTCCACATCCCTGCAACTTATTGCATTAGAAAAAAACTTTTTGTTTCTTTTACCAATAAATCTGTGTCTTCTTGTCACCAACACACTTATCAGTGCAGTCAGTTTCTCTTGTATTTACTCGAGCAAGCCTTCATGATTGTGAATAATTTTATATCAAATTGGCCCTTAAACTTCTTTGCTTTGAAGACACCAATCCCAGCTCACCCCTGCATCCTCTGAAGCATTTCCTCTGTGGTTTTGACAGCAAGTAATCCAAGTGAGAGAGATTTCTGGTCAGTCAGAACCTACAACTGAACAGTCCCCATTCCAGTTTAAAAGACTCCGTACATAGGCTGTTACTTCAGGCTGGACTTGGGGGCTCTATGACCCAGGAACAGAAGTAGGCCATTCAGCCCATTGAGCCCTCTCTGCAATTTAATGAGATCATGTCTTTCGATCCCTTTGCTTTGAGGTCTAACCAGAGATTTGTAAATGTTCATCTTGACAACCTTGCTCATATACTCTGCTCTTATGCCACTACTTATAAAGCCAAGCATCCCATTCGCTTTTAAATAGACTCGTCATCCAGGCCAATCCCCATCAGGGGATGATTGAATAATGTTGGAGTACAGTACTGCATCGGCTGTGACATCGGCTCCCTACTGCTGCCTTGTCGAGTCCTCAGGAAAGGAGAGCCTTGTAACAATCACAGCCGGTCACTGATACTGTCACCGAAAGCAGAGAGACAAACACACAAACCAGACCTTAAAGCTGAAGCTTCTTTCCCAACAGCTATGCATCTGTCTGCTCCTCCTTTACAAAGAATTTTACAACACTCTTCACCCCAATGTGTCCTTCCTGCCTCACATCTGTATCAGTTTCCCCTGAAATGGATCCCTTCTTCCTGGAAGTCCCTCAAAGCAAAGGGATCGAAAGACATGATCTCATTAAATTGCAGAGAGGGCTCAATGGGCTGAATGGCCTACTTCTGTTCCTGGGTCGTATGGCCACCAAGTCCAGCCTGAAGTAACAGCCTATACACGGAGTCTTTTAACTGGAATGGGGACTGGTCAGTTGTAGGTTCTGACTGACCAGGAATCTCTCTCACTTGGATTACTTGCTGTCAAAACGACAGAGGAAATGCTTCAGAGACACCCTCAAGGCCTCACTGCGAAGTGCGGCATTCCCACAGACACCTGGGAATCACTGGCCCAAGTCCGTCCAAAGTGGAGGAGGAGCATCTGGGAAGGCGTCGAGCAACTTGTGACTCACCATTGGGCAAAAACCAGAAGCCGGGCGATAACGGCCCCACCAACACCCTACCCACCCCTTCCTATGACCACCTTCTGCCCCAAGTGTAACAGAGCCTGTGGAAGCCATCAGTCTGTACAGCCACATACAGACTCACCCTGAGAGAGGAAGAGAGTCATCCTCATCTGTGAGGGACCAGCGATGATTGAATGCTTGCTGTCTCGGAAGGAGCTATAGGTTGATAATCAACCAATTTGGCCAGGCCATAAATAGACCGTCCGAGAGGGAGTCTATCACAGTGCCACAAGACCTGACCTCAAAAGTAGCTCTGCTATTAACTTCAAGTTGACATATCATTACGTTTGAGATTATTTTAGTATTGCCTCTCCATGTGAACGTCAGAATGATACTCACTTCTCTGACATCCCAGTGTGTTGGTGGTGAACCATCATTATGAGGGACTCCATAACTCTAGGTCAGTCAGCAAAGTCACCAGAGTCCCAATGGGCTGCACTCTCACTGGAGACTGGTGGTGAGATTAATCTGAGGGCCACCATGCCCCAGGCAAGGATTGTGAAGATAGCGCCTTCAAAGTGACCTTGACTGCTCTGGGATTTGAACCTGTGCTGTTGGCCTCACTGTGTTGCAAACCAGACATTCAGCCAACTGAGCTACCTCCTACCGTCCCTTACTCTGGGCTAGAATATTCCTCTGTAAACAATCGCCTGTAAAAACTGGCACACACCCTGGAATTCCACTGCTAATACTGGCATATAGTCCTGGATATTCAATGCCAATGAAATCTGGGTAGGGGGTGGGTTCAAACCCAGGTTTAAAGAGGGTTGTGGGGAGGTAAGATCTTTTACCCCTATTTCATGCCAGGCAACAACATGGCCTCTTCCCAATCCTTCACATTGCTGCTACAGTGTCCAAACTCATATCAGCTGACCAGAAGAGGAGGGATGGGCACAGGAACAGATAGAATTTACATTTTGTGCACGCGGATGTGTTTAGAACAGGTTAAAACAAGGCTCCCTTGCACTTGGATTATCACAGAGAGCCCAGCACTCTAAGCTTGAGGTTCTCGCTAGGCTCCAAGCCCTGACAGATAGTAACATGACCATGAATGTAGATTGAAAGGCTACACCCTGGGCTGTCACAGTTCCTCAGGCTTGTTCTGTTTCTCATTAATATAAAAGACCTGACATAGGCATCAGCTTAATTGATCATTTCATTAAATATTTAGTCATTCAGCTGGATGTCGACTGGGCACAGTTTTCCCCTTTTGGTCGATAACATAGGGGCCGGCCTAGCTCAACCTATGAAGGCCTCATTACCATGTGAATAAAACTATCCCCATTGAAACATCATGTCTCCCAGAATCTAAAGTGTTCTCCATCATGACCAAAGCTTAATTGATGTAATTCCTTTGGGAGCAAGAAACCGCCATGTTTGTTGGCTGTACCTTCAGCTACTTTACCTATCTCTCAGGAATTCCTTCCTTAATCCTCTTAGCCTCCCTCTCCTCCATTAAGAAGCTCCTAAAAAACCTACCTCATGACCAAGCATTCAGTCACCCATCCTACTATCTCCTTTTGTGGCTCAGTGTCGATTTTCGTTCTGATTCCACCGTAGACCCAGAGCAGAGACAGGCCCATCGTGGCCAAATAAACCAGCTGGCCTCCTCACCCCACTTCCCAGCACCTGCTCTGTAGTGTTCCTGCAGGTACCAAGGAGATCCAGATTCCTTTTAAATGAGTTGAGGTTTTCCACCTCAACCACCAATTGGGCAGTGAGTTCCAGAGACTAAGCATCTCTTGGAGGATACTATTTTTCTTCCTGTCCCCTCTAAACTTTTTACCAATCACCATAAATTTGTGCCCCATGGTAACTGAATAGCGGAAACAGGTCTTCCATGCCCCCTCTGTTTAATTCACGTGTGGGATGTAGGTGCTTCTGGTTGGGCCCAGCATTTATTGCCTGCCCCTAGTTGCCCCTTGAGAAGGTGGTGGTGAGCTGCCTTCTTGAGCTGCTGTGGTCCATGTGCTGTAGTTGACCCACGATGTCCTCAGGGAGGACATTCCAGGATTTTGACCCCGCGACGCTGAAGGAACAGCAATATATTTCCAAGTCAGGATGGTGAGTTGATTGGAGGGGAAATTGAAGGGGGTGGTGTTCCCATATATCTGCTTCCCTTGTCCTTCTAAATGATTGTGAGTTTGGAAGGCGCTGTCTGAGGATCTTTGGTGAATTTCTGCAGCGCATCTTGTAGATGGTACACACTGCTGCTACTGAGTGTCGGTGATGGAGGGAGTGGATATTTGTGGATGTGGTGCCAACCAAGCGGGCTGCTTTGACCTGGATGGTGTCAAGCTTCTTGAGTGTTGTTGGAGCTGCACTCATCCAGACAAGTGGGGAGTATTCCATCACACTCCTGACCTGTGCCTTGTAGAAGGTGGACAGGCTTTGGGGAGTCGGGAGGTGAGTTATTTGCGACTCTATTCCTAGCCAATGACTTGCTGCTATGTTTATGTGGCAAAAGCAGTTGAGTTTCTGTCAATGGTAACCGCCAGGATGTTGATAGTGGGGGAGTCAGTGATGGTAACACCATTGAATGTCAAGGGACAGTGCTTAGATTGCCTCTTATTGGGAATGGTCATGGCCTGGCATTTGTGTCTCGTGAATGTTATTTGCCACTTGTCAGCTCAAGCCTAGATATTGTCCAGATCGTATTGTATTTGATCATGGACTGCTTCAGTATCTGAGGAATAACAAATGGTGCTGAACATTGTGCAATCATCAGCGAATATCCCCACTTCTGACCTTTTAATGGAGGGAACGTCATGGATGAAGCAACTGAAGATGCTTGGGCCTAGGATACTACCCTGAGGAACTCCTGCAGAGACGTCCTGGAGCTGAGATGACTGATCTCCAACAATAATACCCATCTTCCAATGACCGGAGAGTTTGCCCCTGACACCCATTGATTCCAGTTTTGCCAGGGCTCCTTGATGCCACACGTAGTCTGACTGATTGATTAATTGATTGATTGTCACCTGTACCAAAATACAGTGAAAAGTTTTGTTTATGAGCAGTACAAGCATCTCATAGCAAGCAAAGGATGTACAGATCAAAAAGTCTTAGAAGCATACAGGTTATATTACAGGTTACATTATTTGAGGCTAGAGTCTATTCAACAGTCTGATGCAGCCTTGAGGTCAAAGACTGCCACTCTCACCTCACCCCTGGAATTCAGCTCTTTTGTCCATGTTTGAACCAAGGCTGTAATGAGATCAGGAGCTGAGTGGCCCTGGCAGAACCCAAACTGAGCGTCACTGAGCAGGTTATTGCTGAGTAGGTGCTGCTTGATAGCTCTGTTACTGACACCTTCCATCACGTTACTGATGATAGAGTAGACTGTTGGGGTGGTAATTGGCCGGGTTGGATTTGTCCTGCTTTTTATGTACAGGACATACTTGGGCAATTTTCTACATTATTCCACATTAGATGCCAGTGTTGTAACTGTACTGGAACAGCTTGGCTAGGGGAGCGGCAAGTTCTGGAGCACAAGTCTTCAGTACTATTACCGGAATATTGTCAGGGCCCATAGCCTTTGCAGTATCCACTGCCTCCAGCTGTTTCTTGATATCACATGGAGTGAATCGAATTTGCTGAAGACCGGCATCTGTGATGCTGAGGAGCAATGGAGGAGGTTGAGATGGATCATCCACTTAGCACTTCTGGCTGAAGATGCACAATTAAGTCACCCTTCAGCCACCTCTGCTCGAGGGATAACAGCCTGCACCCAACCCAATCTTTTCTCCTAACAATACCTAGGTACAAATCTTTGATACAAAAGGGGAATAAAGGGAAAAGTAGTAACATTACTCACAGCGTCTAAATAATAAGTTAAAAATAAAATAGTTATAACGTAATTAAAGGATTGACATTACAATCGGGTAAAGAATTTCAAATGGCAGCAGATCAACACGTACTCTGATCACCCGCACCAGGCCCCAGTCCAACAACTTTTCAAGACCTGACGATATTCTTGTAAATCTCCTCAATACTCTCTCTCCAGAGCAATTATGCCCTTCCTGCAATGTGGTGACCAGAACTGAATGGCTCTGGCCTAACCAGTGTCTAACACAGTTCCAGCATTCCTTCTCTGCTCTTGGCTTCAATACCTAAACCAATGAAAGAAAGCATCCCTCTTTCTCTTTCACTCTGTTATGGACCAGACCAAACCCTTTCAAAATATATTAAGAAGGTAGCCTAGACCCTAACTATTTCTTATTGTGAAGGCAAGCCCCAGGTGTTGCAATTCAGATGCAATTCAACAGGTCAGCGCAATGCACCTGAAAAGTGCATGGAACATTTTACTCCACTAAAGGTGCCACCTAAATGCAAATTGTTGTTGTTTCGGGATCACTTGCTCTGCCCAGTGCATAGTGGCTGTTGTTACTAAAGCGTCACCTGGAAAATCTTCTGTGCAGGCTTTTGTTCGGCTGACTGTTCAATATTTGGAGCTGGACAAATTAAAAAAAAACACCGAGCTTGTTCAGCAGAGGTTTTGTGCTAAAATCCAAGCTGCCAAGCTGTTAATGATTTAACGTTGTGTAGTCTAACTTGTAC
>NC_063368.1:17270375-17288626 GCF_021869965.1 Rhincodon typus
TCCCCCCCCCACCTCCCCTCCCCCTCCCTCTCCCACCTCATCTCACCCTCCCTGGTTCCTGTGGGAAAAGGATTTCACTCGTACAGCACCTGCTGCAACCTTCCAAAAACACTTCTATTACAGGCAGTCACTGTTGTAAAGGAGGAAAATGGGGCAGCTAATTTCTGCACAGCAAGCTCCCACATTCAACAACAAAACAGTGACCAGATCAGAGATAGTAGGAACTGCAGATGCTGGAGAATCCGAGACAACAAGGTGCAGGGCTGGATGAACACAGCAGGCCAAGCAGCATCATAGGAGCAGATCATCCTATTTTTTGGTCTTGTTGTTTCAGTCATAGTCATAGAGCACGGAAATAGATCCTTCAGACCAACCAGTCCATGCCAACCATAATCCCAAACTAAGCTAGTCCCACCTACCTGCCCTTGGCCCATATCCCTCCAAACCTTTCCTATTCACGTACTTATCCAAATGTCTTTTAAACGTTGTAACTGTACCCACATCCACCGTTTCCTCTGGCAGTTCATTCCACACACGAACCACTCTCTGTGTAAAAAGGTCACCCCCTCATGTCATTTTTAAATCTTTCTCCTTTCACCTTAATAGTACATCCCCTAGTTGTGAACTTCCCTACCTAGGGAAAAGACCCTTGTCATTCACCTTATCTATATCCCCCATGATTTTATAAACCTCCAAAAGGTCATCCTTCAACCTCCTACACTTCAGTGAAAGAAGTCCCAGCCTTTCCAATCTATTTTTATAACTGAAACCCTCCATTCCCAGCAACATCCTGGTAAATCTTTTCTGAACCCTCTCCAGTTTAATAATAACGTTCCTATAGCAGGATGACCAGAACTGTACTCCAGAAGAGGTCTCACCAACGTCCTGTACAAGCTCAACATGATGTCCCAATTCCAATACTCAAAGGTCTGAGCAATGAAGGCAAGCGTGCTAAACACCTTCTTAACCACCCTGTCTATATGTGACACAAATTTCAAAGAGTTACGTACCTGAATCCTTGGGTCTCTCTGTTCTACAACACTACTCAGTGCCCCACCATTAACTGTATAAGTTCTGTCCTTGTTTGTTCTACCAAAATGCAATACTTTGCAGTTATTCAAATTAAACTCTGTCTGCTGCTACTCAGCGCACTGACCCAATAAATATTGGCTCAGATAAATTCTAGCGCTGTTTCTAAATGGTGCTTTGAAATTTATTATTACCGACCCGAGAGAGTGGCAGGGTCTCGGTTTAACACCTCATCCATAAGACAGGGCCTCTGACAGTGCAGCACTCACTCGAGTCTCTCGCTTGGGGCTCAAACTCATGCCCTTCAACTTCAGAGATTGCTACTGGTTAATTTGTGACGGTCAGCTTGTGGGGTGATGTCGTCATTAGTGGTAACGGGATGGGGCTAGGTACCCAGAGGCCCAGTTCTCTGTCCTCTCTAGACCACTGGTTGGGATTTTAGGTTGCTGAGGCCAACTGAAGACTCACTGTTTCACTTGTTCAGGGGCTGAGACAACACAGGGCCAGTCTATCTGACTGAGTTTACATTTGTGTTTGCATGATCATAAACTCCAAACACTAGCGACATTATCTAACAGGACAAGGGCAGCAGATCCATGGAAAACCATTCCCCTGCAAATCCCCCACCTCAAGCCACTCGCCATCCTGAGTTCTTATTTTTATTGATTCATTCAGGGGAAGTGGGCGTTGTTGACCAAGCCACATTTATTGCACATTCCCCCAGTTGCCCAGAGGGCAGTTAAGAATTAACACATTGCTGTGAGCCTGGAGTCACATGTAGGTTAGACCAGATTAGATTAGTCCATGTAGATTACGTGCCCTAAAAGACATTGGTGATCCAGATGCATTTTTCCAGTGTTGTAAATTTGGGTAGAGTATTTGTGGACTGGGAGGCAGGACATTAGAATTTGGTTTTTGTAAAATATTCATGTTTGTAAAATGATACGGGGGAGGTGTAAAGCAGTACGTGGGCCCTTTAAAAGATGATGTGGGTTTTTTTCTATGCTTAGAGATTCAAAAAGGATGTCTGTGGGCAGCAGTTTGCGTGTTTGCAGGTTCACGGAGCACCTGAATTGAAACATTTATATCCAAAGACTGTATGGTTAGCAGGGCTAAGCAGCAGTTTTGTCTTGTTATCAAGACAACAGGTTTTGAATTTAACCAATTAATTTGAACCAGGCACCTACATACCAAAAACCAAGTAAATTTAAATCTAATGGTTTTGACAACATAGGCCTAAACCTATTGGAAGAAATACTAATATGTTATCAAAGGTATAAAAGAAGAGGCAGTTGGGCAAAGACAAGAGAGTTAGCTGCCATCTGCCAAAGGTAACAGCTCTGTTCTCAAGAGAGAATTGGTAGCTCTCACAGTCTTCTGTAAGTTTTAGAGAAAGCACCATCTAAATCAAAGGTACATATGACACAACTGAATAATATTCCTGATAGAAGAATTCAATGGAGAAGCTGTTCCTTACAGAACATTCAATGGAGAAGGCACAGGGCATTCTGGAAGACATGTAATCTGGCTGTAATTTTGAGAGACTAAAGTTTGTGTTTTTTTAAATTTTATATAAGTGGGACTTGTATTTATTGGAACAGCATACCATTAGAATCTGTTTAGTTCAGGAATAGTTAGTAGTTAGAAGGGCTTTATTCAATTTGTTGATAGTTTAGCTAATTTGTTCACTATTGGAGTTAGATATATAAATTTTTACTTGTAATATGAGTGTCAGGGACTTGTTTTATTTAACCACCAGAACTTGCTGAGAATCAGGCTACACCACATTTCACACTCCTTTTTAAAAGGCAAGGTGCTCCTCTTTGGGTATTTCAGTTTGAGTTCTCAGAAGGAGATCAACCTCTAGGTTATAACACCAGCAATCATGGTCATCATTAGAATCTTAATTCCAGATTTTTACCGAATTCAAATTCTGCCATCTGCTGTGGTGAGATTCAAACCTGGGTCCACAGAACATTTTCTGGGTCTCTAGATTAATAGTCCAGTGATAATACCACTAGGTCAGCACCTCCCCTTGGAAATCTATCGCCAATCCTTCGGTATCCCTGGGTCAAAATCCTGGAACTCCCTCCTTAGCAACACGTGGGTGTCCCTACACCCCAATGACAGTAGCAATTCAAAATGGCTGCTCAACACTCTCCTTCTCAAGGATGGCCAATAATTGCTGGCCTTGTCAGTGATGCCCACATCCCAGGATTGAAGGAAAAAAAGCCCAGAAAGAAACAGAAATCAGCAAATAGTCATCCGGATAGCACTAATCACAGATTCCCTACAGTGTGGATGTAGGCCATTCGACCCATCAGGTCCACACCAACCCTCTGAAGAATATCCCACCCAGACCAACCCCCCTACCCTATCTCTGTAACCCTCATTTCCCATGGCTAATTCACCTACCTTGCACATCCCTGAACACTACGGGCAATTTAGCCTGGCCAATCCACCCTAACCTGCACATGTTTGGACTGTGGGAGGAAACCGGAGCACCCGAAGGAAATCCACACAGACACGGGGAGAATGTGCAAACTCCACACAGATAGTCACCGAAGTTTGGAATCAAACCCAGGTCCCTGGCACTGTAAGGCAGCAGTGCTAAAAATCTATTTCAAAATCTATTACTGCAATTCAGACAAGGTCAAGCAATTCACTGATTCTAACTCCCAGGGATTAATTATCCCCTGTGCTCCTTGTTCTACATTGTCAATGTTCCTGTTCAGTCCTTTCTTCATCCCTGTAAACCTTCTCCTCCAGCCTCACAATTTTCTAAGGTCCTTGCATTCCTCCAATTCTAGCTCCTTGAGAATCGCTGACTTCAATGGTTCCATCATGGAGGCTATACCTTCATCTGCATTTCCCCTAAACTCTAGAATTCCCTCCCTCAAATTCTTCGCCTTACTGTTGTCTTTTGAGGTGATCCTTAAAATTGACCTCTTCACTCCAAATATTTGGTCACCTGTCCTAATATCACCTGAAGTGTCAATTATTTATGACTTAGAAACTCAGGAACATTTATTCCATGGTGGCAAAGTGATCATTGATCCTGCAGAGAGTGAGTCTAGGGAATTAACAATGGAAAATAAGGAGATAGCAGATGAATTGAAGAAGTATTTAAAGTTAGTCTTCACAAAAGAGGATACAAGTAGGAGCTCAGAGGCAACAATAAATTAGAAAATGGAAGATACTTAGGCACATTGCAATCACCAGAGAAGTGGTTTTCTTTCTAATTCATACCTGGGCAACTCTGGCTAAAACAGCATTTATTGTCCATCCCTAATTGCCCAGAGGGCAGTTATGTGTCAATCAAGTTGCTGTAGGTCTGAAGTCACGTGGTCAGACCAGGTAAGGGTGGCAGTTTCACTCCCTAAAGGACTTTAGTGAACCCAGATGGGTTTTTATAGCAACCAACAAAAGGTTTCTTAGTGATCATTACTCTTTTAATTCCATATTTTTTTTATTGAACTCAAATTCCATCCTCTGCCATGGCAGGATTCAAATTCAGAACATGATCTGGGTATCTGGATTAATAGTCTAGCGATAACACCACTAGGCTAGCATCTCCCCTGTGTTGGAGACTATATTCCCTTTAGCTTCTTCAACTTCCAAGGATATTGTGGGGCAGCACTGGAGAAACCAGAGTGAAAGTTCTGGCAAAACATCAGCACCCTTGGACTCCTTGGCAGGCAACTGCACAGTTTAGTATGCTGGTAGGACGTAGCATCTTGGCATGGATGGAAGATTGACTGGCTAACAGAAAACAGAGAGAAGGCATAAATGTTTTTTTTCCAGGTGAGCAAGATGAAACAAGTGTGCCATACAGTTCAATGCTGGGTGTCAACTGTTTATAATTTATATAAATGAGTTAGATGAAAGGATGGAGGATATAGAGACATAGGGTCATACAGCACTGAAACAGATCCTTTGATCCAACCGTCCATGTCGAACATAATCCCAAACTAAAATATTCCCACCTGCCTGTGCTTGGCCCATATCCCTCCAAACCTTTCCCATTCATGTACTTATCCAAATGTCTTTTAAACGCTGTAACTGTAGCTACATCCACCACTTCCTCTGGAAATTCATTCCACACACAAACCACCCTCTGTGTAAAAAATTTGCCCCTAGTGTCTTTTTTAAGTCTCTCTCCTCTCACCTTAAAAATGTGCCCCCAGTCTTGAAATCCCCCATCCTAGGGAAAAGATAACTATGATTAACTCTGTCTATACCCCTCATGATTTCATAAACCTCTATAAGGCCACCTCTCAACCTCCTACACTCCAGGTCCCAACCTACCCAGCCTTTCTTTATAACTCAAACCTTCCATATTTGTAAATTTGCTGGTGACACAAAGATAGGTAGGAAAGTAAGTTATGAAAAGGATAAATGGATGCTATGTAGGGGAAGTTAGTGGGTAAAGATCTGTCAAATGGAGTATCATTGTGGGTTAATTGTCCATTTTGGAAGAAAGAATAAAAAAAGAAGCATTTTATCTATATGGTAAGCGATTTCTGAGCTGAGCTGCAGAGAAATCTGGATGCTCTAGTGTTTGAATCACAAAAGGTTAATACATACGAGCAGAAAATAAGTAACAAGAGTAGGCCACTCAGCCCTTTGAAACTGCTCCCCCATTCAATAAGATCATGGCTGATTTGATTTTAACCTCATTTCCAAATATCCTCCCCCCTCCCCACCCCCCAGTAATCTTCCATCCCCTTAGTCATCAAGAATCTATCTCCCTCTGCCTTCAAAATATTTAAAGGTTCTGCTCCCACTGGCTTTTGAGCAAGGCAGTTCCAAAGACAATGCCTCTGAGAGAAAAGAAAGGTTTCTCGTGTCTGCTTTAAATGGACGGCCCCTTAATTTTAACCAATGACTGCCCAGTTCTCCCACAAGAGGAAACATCCTTTCTACATTGATCTGGTCAAGTCCCCTCAGTATCCTATATGTTTCAATTAAGTCACGCCTGACTCTTCTAAACTCTAGAGGATACAGGCCCAGCCTGTCTGGCCTTTTCTCATAAGGGAATCCGCACATTCGATGCTCTGTGGCACTGTGGCTCAGTGGTTAGCACTGCTGCCTCACAGCACCAGGGGCCTAGGTTTAGTTCCACCCTCAGGCGACAGTCTGTGTGGAGTTATGAATGTTCTCCCTGTGTCTGCGTGGGAGACCCAATGTAGAGTTGCCATTAAAATCAGATTAGCCATTCTCTCTAGGTGGTCTGGTTTCCTCCCACAATCCAGCGATGTGCAGGTTCAGTGGATTGGCCATGGGAAATGCAGGGTCCTGGAGATAGGGTAAGGGGAGGACCTGGGTGGGCTGCTCTTTGGAGGGTCGGTGTGGACTCGATGGTCTGAATGGCCTGCTTCCACACTGTAGGGACTCTATGATTCCAGATATTAGTCTAGTCAACCTTCACTAAGCCCCTGCCTCCAACACATTAACATCCTCCTGTACGTACAGTAACCAGTACCGTACATGGTACTCCACATGCAATGTGCATGTACAGCAAATAATTCGAAAAGCTGGCTGGGGAGATGAATGGAAAACTGAAATGAATGTCAAAAAGGAGGTTATGCCTCAAATGTACAAGCAAGTTGTGAGCCAAATCAGAGTCTCCTATTTTTAAAAAAGATGCAAACGTGTTGGAAGCAGTTCAGAGAACGTTTCCTGGACTAATCCCTAGTTTCAGTAGGTTCGCTTACAAGGGAAGACATCGTAACATCTAATACTTTGGGCCGAGTGCTCGTAAATGGGAGATTAAGCTGAAGGTGTTTTTCACGTGTTGGTGCAGACCCGATGGGCTGAAGGGCCCCTTCTGCACTGTCTGATTCTGATTCTGTGGAAGACCAAACAGGCTTGGCCTGTACCCACTGGGGATTTAGAATGAAGTGATTTGGTTACAACATATTAGATCCTGAGGGGCTTTGACAGAGTGAATGTGAAGAGGGTGTTTCCTCTTAACGGAGAATCTAGAACTAGAGGTCACTGTGTAAAGTGCCCCAGTTAAAACAGAGGGGAGGCAAGAGTCTTTCAGGCAGAATGTCAAGAGGTTTTGGAACTCTCTGCTTCCACACGCTTTTCAGGAAGAGCCCTTGAATATTCCTAAGGCAGGATCAGCGATTCCTGGTAAGCAAGGTGTTGAAAGGTCATTGGGGGACAGTCGAAGTTACAATCAGATGAGCTATTCTCTTATTCAGTAACAGAGTAGCCTCAAGGGACCAAATGGCCAAACCATTCGTCAGGGAGAAGATACAGAAGCTTGAACACATGCACCAGCAGGTTCAAGAACAGCTTCTTCCCTGCTGTTATTAGATTGTTGAATGGACTTCTCTAACTTCAAATAACGCTAACGTTGACCCTGCCCTTGTGCACCTCCTGTGCAGCCATAATCTGTATGCCTCGCTCTGTCTTAGTGCCCTATGATCTGTTTGTGCTTGTTTGCTATGATCTGCCCGTACTGCTCGCAAAACAAAACTTTTCATTGTACTTAGGTACATGTGACTACATTAAATTATATCAAATCAATTCAAATTCATGCTCCTTGTTCATATGGCAGGTGCTTGGTAGATGCAGTAGTTCGTGACAGTAAAGCCCTTGATAAAGCCCCCAGGATAGATTTACTGAGGAAATGGTGGCGTTTAAATGGGGTTAAATGGGGCAGAAGCAGGCCATTTGACCCATCTAGTCCATGCTGACGTTCACTCAAATCTCCTCCTGTCATTATCGATCAATGTAACCTGCGATCCTTTTCTCCCTCATATCGTTCCCGGTAAGTGGACCCACAGCCGTAGTGAAGGAGTGAGTTCCACATTCCCACCATTCTCTGGGTTAAGGAGTATCTTCTGAATTTCCCAGTGGATTTCTTAGTGAGTGTCTTATATTGCTGGTCTTTCCCTACAACCGGAAACAGTATTCAAACGTTTCAGAATTTTAATGACGCCCACCCCCCTCCTCCTCCAACTCCGAGACTTTATGCGAGAAGAGACCCAATAAAGACCAAAAGAACTGCGGATGCTGGAAATCAGAAACAAAAACATAAGTTGCTGGAAAAGCTCAGCAGGTGTGGCAGCATCCGCGGAGAGAAATCAGAGTTAACGTTTCGGGTCTGGTGACCCATATTGTCAATCCTTTCTCAATGTGCGTTACCACTCATTCTCTGTATTAGTCTTGTAAATTTTCACATCGTCTTCCAGTGTCTTGATATCCTTTGCATAATATGGCAACCAGGATTGCATTTGGTGTGACCTGGCCAAGGTTCGATACACATTTAGTATGACTGCCCTACTCTTCTTGTATCTATTTAAATAATTGTGAGTTAATGCTCGGTTTCCTTTGTATTTTTATAGTCTCGCTGACACAGCGGTGTGATCTTTAGTCACTGATGCACTTGTCAGGGCCTGGGACTGAGCTTATGGGGTCCGTGTTTAAGGATACAGTTCCCATTTAATAACGGGAGTTTCAGTTTAGCATTCTGAAGGTGTGGTCACTGCAGCAGCCCCTGCACAATAACTGCATTACGGCTGTGGGATTGACATTCAAATGCACCAGAAGGCTTTTGCTGGTAAAATCTAATTTGATACAGAAGCCCTGTGCCCCTGATCTGCTTTACTGTTTCCAATATCCCTCCTCTCATCCTTCTATATTTAACAGAGGACTTTGTCTTCCTTGTGACCTCAGGTTGGTCTTACCCTTTGGCTGGTGGAATGTGAAAAAAGAAACATAAAGCGGGGAAGGAAAAATCAGCAATTTGAAGAAAAAATAAGGAAAAAGTAACACTTGAGGTACAGCACCAAGAGACTTCAGTTATCAACTCATCCAATGAGAGAGTGAAACAAGGGATAGAGAGTGAATAAGTGAGACAGAAAGCAAGAGAGGGAGGAAGATTAAGTGAGAGAGAGAGGGGCAGTTGTAGGAGACACTGTAGGGAATGTTGGGAAATGCTGGGGCTGATGTTCAGTGAGATTTAGAGGCTGTTGGAGATATAGGAGATGTTGAGAAAGGTAAAGGTGATGAGGGAAAAATTAAAGGTGTGAGACAAGGAGTCAGAAAGAAAGAGTGGAAAAGAGAGAAAGAGTGAGCTACAAAAGGGAGATGGTCAGGAAGAGTGAGAGAGAAACAAGAGGCAGACAGTAAGAGAGAATGTGTGGGAGATTAGAGTGCTTGCTCTCAACCCAGGACAGAAGCCTCACCATTAACCATCTGAACATGTACAATTACACAACGAGCCAGTGCGTTTAGTTGCAAATGTTTCGTCACCCTGCTAGATAACGTCGTCAGTGCGCCTCCGGTGAAGCTTCGGTGTTCTGTCCCATTTGTTGTTTATAGCCTCAATTTGCTGGGGTGTTTGGTACCACTTCCAGGTCTGTTCCTCAGTGGTTTGTATACAGGGTCTAATTCAATGTGTTTGTTGATGGAGTTCCGGTTGGAATACCAGGCCTCCAGGAATTCCCTGGCATGTCTCTGTTTGGCTTGTGCGGTTATGGATGTGTTGTCCCAGTCGAATTCATGTCCCTCTTTGTCCGTGTGCAGTGAGACAAGTGAGAATTGGTCGTGTCTCTTGGTGGCTAATTGGCATTCATGTATCCTTATTGTCAGTTTTCTGCTGGTTTGGCCTATGCAGTGTTCCTCACAGTCCTTACATGGTATTTTGTATATTACACCGGTTTTGCTAGTTTTGGGTATTGGATCCTTTATGTTCGTTAGTAGCTGTCGTAGGGTAGTTGTTGGTGTGTGGGCTACGCCGATACCTAGGGGTCTGAGTAATTGTGTGGTCATCTCTGAAATGTCCTTGATGTACGGTAGGGTGATTAGTGAGTCTGGTCGTGTTGAGGCTTCCTATTGTGGTCTGTCTCAGAGGTAATGGTGGATTGTGCGTTTCGGGTATGCATTCGTTTTGAAGACTCCATTAGGTGCTCCTGTTCTGCTTTGCGTAGTTCTGGGTTGCTGCAATGTGTTGTGGCTCGTTTAAACAGTGTCCTGATGCAGCTCTGTTTGTGGGCGTTGGGATAGTTGATAGTGTAATTGAGTATCTGGTCCGTATGTGTGGTCTTTCCATATACGCCAGTCTGGAGTTCCCCGTCGTTTTTGCGTTCTACCATTCTGTCTTCTTTCGTGAATTTTATCCCGGTGAGGATGTTGTTTATGTGTCGGTGGATTTCTTCTGGTTTTGCGTGTTTGATAATCACAACTCCAACGCAACCGACCAGGAATGGATCTTCACACTGGAACAAGCCATCAGCATACAACAACAAAAGACCAGAACAAAGCAAACAAAAGCCCTACAAGAAAAACGGCACAAAATCATCCACATCAATGACACAGACAACACAGATTCATGGATTAAAAACATCTCAGACCGACCATTGACAGACACTGAGAAGACCGTCCTAGTAAACGGACTGAATTATAACTACAGAGACGCCAAAAAAGACTGACTTCCTGGCTGCACTGGAGTCAACACTAAAGAGCAACGGACTCACGGAGGAAATACAACAGACCATCAGGCAGACGATAGTCCCAACAATGAGCAAAAGAGGTAAGTGGATCACATTCAACACAGAAGAGAGGAAAGCCTTGGGAAGACTCAAGAAAGACAGGAACATTGTAATCTTACCAGCGGACAAAGGACACATGACAGCAATCCTTAATACATCAAGAAAGCTAACGCACTACTAGCAGGTACCGACACCTACCAACAGATGGCGATAGAATCGACACCACAGTTAGGGAACCGGATTACAACGACCCTGAAGAAATTACACAACTCAGGAGACATCAGCAAGACAGACGACCAAAAAATGAAGCCAGAGGGATCCAACACACCCCGATTCTATGGACTCCCCAAGGTACACAAACCGGGAGTCCCCCTTAGACCCGTTGTCTCACTGCCAGGTTCACCAACACATAGACTTGCCAAAGAACTACAACAGAAATTGAAATACTTAGTTGACAATGCTACCCACTCCATCCACTCCTCCCAAGAATTCCTCAACATCATCAAGGACACCAGGATAGAAGAGGACGAGATGGTAATAGCCTTCAACATAACAGCACTATTTACATCCATAAACATCGGCCTAGCCAAAGGGACAATTGCCACACTGGTGAACAAATCAAGTAAGCAGGCACCCCAGGACACCAACAACATCAATAAGGACACCACCATGAAACTACTAGACCTGTGCCTCACAACCCACTTCACCTTCAACGACAGCATACACAAACAAATCAATGGAACACCAATGGGATCCCCAATGTCAGGACTGATGGCGGAAGCAGTAATGCAAAGGTTAAAATGGACAGCGCTCCCCACTATACAACCCAAAATTTGGGCCCAATACGTGGATGACACCTTTATGATTATCAAACACAAAAAATTATAAGAAACCCACCAACACATAAACAACATCCTCACAAAAGAAGAGAACAACAACTGACTACCCTTCCTGGACATAATGGTAGAACGCAAAAATAACGGGGAACTTCAGAATAGCGTATATAGAAAGGCCACACATATGGACCGGATACTCAATTACACCATCAACCATCCCAACGCCCACAAACGGAGCTACATCAGAACACTATTTAAACGAGCCACAACATATTGTAGCAACCTGGAACTACGCAAAGCAGAACAGGAGCACCTATATGGAGTCTTCAAAAGGAACGGATACCCAAAGAGCACAATCCACTGTTACCTCCAAGATAGACCACACAGAAAGACACAACTCAACCAGACTCACTAATCACCCCACCGTACATCAAGGTAACATTTCAGAGATGACCACAAAACTACTGAGACCCCTATTGACAAACATAAAGGTTCCCATAGCCAAAAGCAGCAAAACCGGTGTAATATACAAAATACCATGTAAGGACTGTGAGGAACACTGCATAGGACAAACCAGAAGAAAGCTGACAATAAGGATACATGAATGCCAATTAGCCACCAAGAGACACGACCAATTCTCACTTGTCTCACTGCACACGGACAAAGAGGGACATGAATTCGACTGGGACAACACATCCATAACCGCACAAGCCAAACAGAGACACGCCGGGGAATTCCTGGAGGCCTAGTATTCCAACCGGAACTCCATCAACAAACACACTGAATTAGACCCTGTGTACAAACCACTGAGAAACAGAACCAGAAGTGTTACCAAACACCCCAACAACCTCAGGCATATAAATAACAAGTGGGACAGAACGCCAAAGCTTCGCCAGAAGCGTACTGACAATGTTACCTAACAGGGTGACGAAACAGTTACAACCAAACCCACTGGCTCGGTGAGCATGCCTACAACCCATCCACAACCCGAGCTACGAATCTTCTCAAAAGCGTTACGTACAATTACACCTACAATTACAACTGCCTCTAGTACGAGAGAAGATGAGCTGCTTTTTGTCTGTTAAAGCATGAAGAGAGAATGCAGACAATATATCACCAGTTGGATATTTTGTGTTGTTTTGTAACAATTCTGGCTTTGCTGTGCACTGCAAGGTGTACACTGTAACAGCACCCAGACTGAGAGCAGTTTGGATTCATATTTCTGATGTGGAGTGAATTGCAGGAGGTTTTCTCTATGTCACTAGGTGCAAAACATTTGTAATTTCAGAATTATAGAATCCCTACAGTGTGGAAGCAGGCCATTCAGTCCTTCAAGCCTACACCGACCCTCCAAAGAGCATCCCACCCCTCCCACCTTACCCTATCCTATACTATTCCTGCATTTCCCATGGCCAGTCCAACTAACCTGGTCGTCTTTGGACCGTGAGAGGAAACCAGAGCACCCAGAGGAGACCCACATAGACACAGGGAGAACGTGCAAACTCCACACTAACAGTCGCCTGAGGGTGGAATCGAACCCAGGTCCCTGGTGCTGTGAGGATGCAGTGCTAAGCACTGATCCTGCTCCCACCCCATGCCACCCCCAGCAGAGTGGTTGCAAATGGGGTAAGGAAATTAATTACAGGCAATTTCCTTGACCCCTCAAACATAAGTGAACAAGATTCCGACGAAGGGTCACTGGACTTGAAACATTGTTTCTCTCACCACTGATGCTGCCAGACCTGCTGAGTTTCTCCATCAATTTCTGTTTATGTTTCAGATTTCCAGCATCCGCAGTTCTTTTATTCTATAAGCGAACAGTTTTCAGCTTTATTAGTACCACGCTGATTCTCGCTCCAATTCTGTTCAAGCAGACATGATCTCCCACTGCTGATGGCATTGGTCACAAGCACAGCCTTGTAGCAGATACAACTTGCAGGTGAGTAATACAGGACCTAAGTAAATAGGCTTTGATACAGAAAGTGAGCGATACAGACTCTGAACTTTACAAACTGACATGGATTACACAAAGGAAGCCTTTGCAGACTGAAGCTCTGAAGAAGGGTCACTGGACCCGAAACATTAACTCTGATCTCTGTCCACAGATGCTGCCAGACCTGCTGAATTTTTCCAGCAGTTTCTGTTTTTGTTTCCTTGCAGACGGAGTAAGATTAAAAAAGACTGTTGCTGAGAAAGACAGTTTGTCAAAGCTTTTCATCTTGCAATCATCAGGACAATTTGCAAGAATATCAATTCATGAGAGAACCAACATTTATACTGTATAAGTGGAGAGTGTTAATTGGTTGGCAAGTGGACTCTGTTTGGTTGCCATAGTGAATGTACTAATTTATGATGCCAGTCACAGTCAGGCCCTGTTTAAAGTTTAAACTAGCTAGGGTAGCTCTGATTGGTCATGACATTGCCCTGAGAGATGAACCAGCAAATGGCTTTCACTCATTTTGTGGCACTCAAAACAGGTGCCATGTGTATAGATGTTCTTCCTCGCTGCCATGAACAAGGATCTGTGTATTAATGTACATAGCTACCCAGTCCATCATACTGTCAGCCTGACCAACAATCCTAAATTGATTGTCAGCATGTTCACAGCACACTCAGAATTATCCAGCCCATGCAGTCCAATTGCAGCATCACATCGCAGATTGGACACTGTTTTGCAAACGTGAACTATTTGGTCAGCACCTTGCTTGTTGCAGACAGCAGAAAGGATTGGACGTTTGATACGATTCACCAATCTTTGGTATATCTGGTTTACCTGGCAGCACTGAGATTCATAGAGAAATAGAGTCATACAGCACAGAAACAGATCTTTGGTCCAACTCGTCCATGCTGAACATAAACCCAAACTAAACTTGTCCTACCTGTCTGGTCCTGGACCCCTTGGAGCAACTGCAAGGCCAGGCAACTGCATAACTTAGAGACAATGCTGGTAGGAGGGAGCATCTTGGCATGAATAGAAGATTGGCTGGCTAACAGAAAACAAAGAGTAAGCATAAATGGGTCTTCTTCAGGTGAGCAAGATATAACAAATGTTGTGCCACACAGGTCAGTGCTGGGGTGTTAACTGTTTACAATTTGAATAAATGACTTGGTTGAAGGGAAGGAGGATAAAGAGACATAGAGTCATACAGCACAGAAACAGATCCTTCGGTCCAACCAGTCCATGCCGAACATAATCTGAAGCTAAACTAGTCCCACCTGCCCGGCCCTAGCCCATATCCTTCCAAACCATTCCTCTTCATGTACTTATCCAAATGTCTTTTAAGCATTGTAATTGTACCCACATCCACCACTTCCTCTGGAAGTTTATTCTACACCCGAACCACCCTCTGTGTAAAACATTTGCTTCTCGTGTCTTTTTTTAAAACAATCTCCTCTCACCCTAAAAATGTGCTCCCAGATTTGAAACCCCCCATCCTAGGGAAAAGACAACTACCATAAACTCTATCCTGTCATTAATTTATAAACTTCTATCAGGTCACTTCTCAACCACCTACACTCCAGTGGAAAAAATCCCAGCCTATCCTGCCTTTCTTTATAATTCAAGCCTTCAATACCCGGCAACATCCCGGTAAATCTTTGTTGCTCAAACTTTTGAGATACCTTCCCCTTCCATGGTACTCTGTGTTAGACTGTGCAATTTCTGGGTTCAAAAGTAACCATCTTAGGGCCTTCCAGGAGTTTATGCAATATATAGCAAGGAGTGATCTGATCAGGGCTTTATCCATGCACCCTGAAATCAAATTGCTGCCATGAGCCAGCCTATACTTCCTCAGATTCACCCAATAGTATCCAATCAGAAAGCTGACTCTTAATGATACATTAGATGATTCTTGACTGTTTTTACCATCCCACCTTTGACATTTTCATATCTGATAAACAGAAGTGTTGGCATAATTATTTTTATCAAAATTCTTTTCTTAGGTGAGAGTACTGGAGATTAATTTTCAATTCCTAGAGGGCAAATCGAGAGGATTGACAACCACCACTAAACAAATATAGAGAAACGCCTCAGACTAATGCAGAGTAGTGTGAAGAAGAGGAGAGATGAAGCGAATAGAAAGAATGTGAGACGCCATGAGAGAGGGGGGGCAAGTAGAAAAAATAAAGTGAGAGAGGAAGCGATTAAGCGAAATAAATAGTGAGAGGAATGAGACAGGAAGTAGTCAAGAAAGAGAATTAATAAATAAGAAGGAATTCAAGAAAAAGACAGATGGACAAAAAAAGAGATGGAGGGGAAGAAAAAGTGAGAAGGAATGGGGCAGAGAGAGAGGTGAGAATTGGAGGGAAAGGAAAGGAGAGAGAAAAAGTGAGGAAAAGAGTGACTGGGACAGAGAGAGCTAGAGAGCAAGAAAGAGAACAGAGGGAGAGAGAAAGGATGAGAGAGAAAAGGAAAATAGTTTTTGTGGAAGTGTTGCATACACTGACTGAGGAGAGTGATCACCTGCAGCTTTCAATTCATATTGCACAAATGTTATATTTAATTCAACGATACATTCCAATAACCTTCTCATGAATAAGACATGGTGCAGGAGAGAAACAGCAGTTCAGTTATTGATGGGCCTCTGTGAATTACATAATCCTAACTGAGTTGTGTTTATTTAATTTTTTTGCCAACAACCATTCGGTTTGAATTAAAGCTGCACTCGCAAGGTCTGTACACTTTCTCCCCACTCAAATTTCTCTTCTATTCCTCTGTCTTCCAATCCACCTCCACCCACAAATGTTTCAGAGGGCCTGATTTGGACAGAGCTACAATTATAAAGTCATAGAGCCGTTCAACATGGAAAAAGACCTTTCAGTCCAACTCGCCCATGCCGACCAGATATCCTAAATTAACCTAGTCCCATTTGCCAGCATTTGGCCCATTTCCCTCTAAACCCTTACTATTCATGTACCCGTCCAGAACCTTTCTAAATGTTGTAATTGTACCAGTCTCCACCACTTCCTCTGGCAGTTCATTCCATACACGCACCACCCTCTGCATGAAAAAGTTGACCCTTAGTCCCTTTTAAATCTTTCTCCTCTCATCTTAAACCTACGCCCTCTAGTTTTGGATTCCCCTACCCTGAGGAAAAGACCTTGGCTATTCACCCTATCCATGCCCTCATGATTTTAGAAACCTCTCTAAGATCACCCCTCAACCTCTGATGCTCAGGGGAAAATAGCCCCAGCCTCGCCCTATAGCTCAAACTGTCCAACCCTGGCAACATGCTTGTAAATGTTTTCTGAACCCTTTCAAGTTTCACAACATCTTTCCTACAGCAGGGAAACCAGAACTGAACAGAGTATTCCAAAAATGGCCTAACCAATGTCCTGTACAGCCGCAACATGACTTCCCAACTCCTATACTCAATGCACTGACCAATAAGGATAAGCATTCCAAACGTCTTCTTCACTATCCTGTTGAATGATGCATCTCACTTCCCAGTACTTGGGTATTCCGCATGCATGAGTCCAGAGTGGGAGGGCCCACAGGCTGTTTATGAGGATGAGTGCTTTCTGCCGAGCAAGCCGCCCAGTGCAAGAGTCATTAGGCTTGCTCACACTGCATCGGAAAATGCGAAAAAGATGCTTCAAGTCCCCACATGATTTTAGCTCATAATCGATGCTGCCAATTCCCCAAATTGGAGGTATCTTTTCAACTAGGCATTAACCCACAGCCTGTCTCAGGTGGGTGCGTACTATCCCTTGGTCACACTGTTTTGAAGAAGAATTCTCTCCAGTGTCCTGGCTGGTATTGACCCCCTCAACCAATGCCAAAAACAGAACGTCAGGTCATCATCACATCACTGTTTGTGGGAGCTTGCTGTGCACAAACTAGCTGCTTTGTTTCAATAACCCCAACAGTAACATGCTTCAAATGTACTCCTTTGACCATGAAGCACTTTGTAAAACCCTTAGGTCATGAGAGGTACTACATCAATGCGATATTCTTAACAAGCTAAGTTCTTCCCTTCCCCCTCCGAAACATTTTGTTTGGGGAGTCACACTAGGTGACTGACCAAGGGATGGAATGGATTCCAAGAGGAATGTGAACAGTAGGGTTATATTTTTAATGTAGAGACCTCTCGGTCACTCAGGGGATGGCCAATGACATTTTGGTTTTGAGTTCAATAGCGGTGCAGGCAGTTTGAGGATGAGAATTCCGCACACGTTGGAAATTAGGATTTAAAAAAGCAGAGAATCACCAGGCTCTATTGAGAAGGATAAGCCGAGAGAAAACATTTTTAAAATATCACAAAGGCATTCCAGGAATCGGAGGGTGACCATTGTCTCCATTAAATGCACCACGCTTCAATAGATCCAACTCACTTGCCCATTCATTAACCTCTCAATTCCTCTGCCTCCAAGTGCATCATGGAGTCCTGTTAAACTGCTTCCTACAATCATGAACCAAAGAACCACAACAGCAACTGTTCTGAAAACTTGGGCTGAGGAGCCCTGTATGATTCCTGTCTTGTAATTTTCTAATTTTTCTTTAATGTGATTTCAGTTCTCTGCTTTCTTAAACACAAATAAAGTTTCAGCAAAACATACCTAAAGGGATAATTCTAGAACTAGATGGGGACAGTGCAGAGGGAGCTTTATGCTTTATCTAGCCCTATGCTGCTCCTGTCCTGGGACTGTTTGATGGGGGACAGTGCAGAGGGAGCTTTGCACTCTTTTAAACCCTGTCTGGGGAGTGTTTGATGGGGACAGTGTAGAAAGAGCTTCACTCTGTATTTAACCCTGTGCTGTCCCTGTCCTGGGAGAATTTGATGGGGACAGCGTAGAGGAAGCTTTACGCTATATCTAACCTTAGGCTGTCCCTGTCCTGGGAGTGTTTGATGGGAGACAGTGTGGAGGGAGCTTTGCT
>NC_063368.1:17289026-17316826 GCF_021869965.1 Rhincodon typus
GATGCTGCTTGGTCTGCTGTGTTCATCCAGCTCTACACCTTGTTATCTCAGATTCTCCAGCATCTGCAGTTGCTACTATCTCTCATATACTCATCCAGATGCCTTTTAAATGTTGTAATTGTACCAGCCTCCACCACTTCCTCTGGCAGCTCATTCCATACATGCACCACCCTCTGTGTGAAAAAGTTGCCCATTAGGTCCCTTTTAACTCTTCCCCCTCCCACCTTAAACTTATGCCCTCTAGTTTTGGACTCCCCTACCCTGGGGAAAAACCTTGGATGTTCACTCTATCCATTGCCCCTCATGATTTTCTAAACTTCCATAAGGTACCCCCCTCCCAGCCTCCGATGCTCTAGGGAAAATAGTCCCAGACTATTCAGCCTGTCCATATCGATCAAACCCTCCTTGTAACAACCTCGTAAATCTTTTCTGAACCCTTTAAAGTGTCACAACATTCTTCCTATAGCAGGGAGTCCAGAATCACATGCAGTATTCCAAATGTGGCCTAACCACTGTCCTGTACAGCCACAATATGGCCTCCCAACTCCTATAGTCAATGCACTGACCAATAAAGGCAAGCATGTCAAACACCTTCTTCACTCTCCTGTCTACCTATGACTCCACTTTCAAGGAACTATGAACCTGCACCACAAGGTATCTTTGTTCAGCAACAATCCCCAGGACATAGAACATAGAACATAGAACATTATAGCGCAGTACAGGCCCTTCGGCCCTCGATGTTGCGCCGACCTGTGAAACCAATCTGAAGCCCATCTAACCTAAACTATTCCATTATCATCCATATGTTTATCCAATGACCATTTAAATGCCGTTAAAGTGGGCGAGTCTACTATTTTTGCAGGCAGGGCATTCCACGCCCTTACTACTCTCTGAGTAAAGAACCTACCTCTGACATCTGTCCTATATCTATCACCCCTCAATTTAATAGAACATAGGACCTTACCATTAAGTGTATAAGTCCTGCCCTGATTAGCCTTTCCAAAATGCAGCACTTCACATTTATCTAAATTAAACTCCATCTGCCACTCATCGGCCCATCTGCCCATCTGATCAAGATCCCATTTTACTCTGAGGTAAGATTAATCTTTAGTGATTCTCCACAATCATTAGTTTCTCCAAGTGAATGACTATACCAAAGAGTCAACATTTTTCTTCCTGTTAAAGGAGCCATTACATTATTATGTCAGTGTCACAACCTCAGAATATCCCAAAGCCAGTTAAGTCCTTTTGAAGTGTAGTCATTGTATTAACACAGTGTTGTGAAATTGGGTAGACTACTTGTGAATGGGAAGGCAGGATGTTAGAATTTGTTTGTGAAAATGATGTGGGGGAAGAATGTGTGGTCCCTTTAAGAGGTGATGTGCTTTTCTAAGCTTGAAGATTAAAAAACAAGTCCGTGAGCAGCTGCAGATGCACAGACATTTCTGAAATTGAAATATATGTATCAATTGGCTGTGTGGTCAACAACCTAGGCTTGTTTTGATGTCTAGGGCAACCAGCTTGAATATCAGTGAATTAATTTAAACCAGGCACTTAGAGGCTGAAAACTAATGTAATTTAAATCTGATAGTGTTGACAACCTAGGACCAATCCTATTATAAGCAAATTGGCAGGTCATCGAGGGTATATAAGAAGAGGGTTCTTTGAAAATCCATGTGAGAGGCAAGTGCCATCGGGAGAATAAAACTCTGGCTGTCACAGAAATCTTTAAGCTCTCTGATTAAGCACCATCTAAAAGGTAATATGGCATTCTTAGCAAATATTCCTGACACAAGGGAATATTTCAACAAAGAAAGAATTCCTGACTGAAGAATAGCAGAAAAGGCACAGAACATTCCGGAAGACGCATCCTGACTGTAGTTTTAAGCGTGTAACTTTTAATTTTTTTTTTAATTACTTTGATTTATATTAGTGTGATTTGTATTTATTGGAGCAGTATGCCATTAGAATTTTGTTTTATTCAGGAATAGTCGGTAGTTGGGGGGAATTGCTCGGTTTGTTAGAAGTTCTGTTAATTTGATCACTGTTAGAATTTGATAAATAAACTATATCTGTTGCTTACAAAGCGAGTATCAGGGAGTTCATTTCATTTAACCATCCCCTCCATAACAATAGAAAGTGCGGAAGATAATTTGTACATAGCAAGCTCTCACAGAAAAGGCAATGTGAGAATGTCTATATCAACTGTTTTAATTTTTTTCTTTTATTCATTGACAGAATGAGGGTGTCGCTGGCTAGGCAGCATTTATTGCCCATCCCTAATTGCTCAGAGGGCAGTTAAGAGTCAACCACATTGCTGTGGGTGTGGAGTCACATGTAGTCCAGACCAGTTAAGGATGACAATTTCCTTTCCTAAAGGACATTAGAGAACCAGATGGGTTTTTCCTGACAATTGACAATGAATTCACAGTCATCATTAGATACTTAATTCCAGATATTTATTGAATGCAAACTCCACCATCTGTCATGGTGGGATTCAAACCTGGGTTTCCAGAACATTACCTGGGTCTCTGGATTAACAGTCCAGTGATAAGAACCACTGGGCCATCACCATAAGTTGAGGGATAAATATTGGTCAGGAAAGTGGGGAGAACTCCCTCATTCTTTTCCTCTGTAATGTCTGTGGGATATTTCATGTTGACCTCAGTCCTGGGTCTGAGTTTAGCATCTCATTGAAAGTTGGCCTGTTTGACTGTGCAGGAAGCCTTCAGTCCTGGAACTGGAGCTACCAGCCTAATTTATGTACATCAGTGAATTTTGGGATTAGTTTTGACTTTGTGAGATTTTGCCGTCACGAGATATGGTGAAGTAGAAGGTGGCTCACACTTTACACACAAGCCTAGACTCAAAATTACTTGATAATTTCCTGGATTTCACTTTAAACAGTTTTTCTCATATTCAATGATAAAGTTCTGGCTTTGGCTTGGCTTTCTCAATTCATTGGATGAATATTCAAGAACTACCTGCTCAATTCCCTTCATTAGTTTAAAAGGATGCTCAGTGGTGAAAGCTCTCAGTTTAATCTGAGTTCCCTGAGACATCTCTTGTAACTGAGTCTCTTCACCCCAAAAGCAGCAATCAAATGGTGCCGGGCCTCCCGTGTGTCTTAATGGTGTTTGCAGATGCAGGGTTAAGATTTAGTTTAATCTCATATGATTCATTAAGAACTTAAGAACTAGGAGAAGGAATAAGCCTTCGGGCCTACTCAGCCATTTATTATGATCGTGTCTGATCTCATCTCGGCCTAAACTCCACTTTCCTGCCTGTTCTCCATAACCCTTTAACCTGTTACTAGTTAAAAATCTGTCTATCTCCTCCTTAAATTTACTCAATGTCCCAACATCCACCACACTCTAGGGGAGTGAACTCCACAGAATCACAACCCTCTGAAAGAAGCCTTTCCTCCTCATCTCTGTTTTAGATCTGCCACCCCTTATCCTAACACTGTGACCTCTTCTACATTGCCTGACATGGGGAAACATCCCCTCTACATCTGCTTTGTCAGTCCCCTTTAGCATCTTATGTTCCTCAATTAGATCTCCTCTCATTCTTCTAAACTCCAGAGAATATGGGCCTAAACTGCTCAGTCTCTCTTCCTAAGACAAACACCTCACCTCTGGAACCAATCTAGTGAACCTCCCCTGAACTGCTCCCAATATAATTACATCCCTCCTCAAGTAAGGGACCGATACTGTACACAGTTCTCCAGGTGTGGCCTTGTCGATGTTTCATACATTTGCAGCAATACCTCCCCACTTTTATACCCCATTCCTTTAGGAATAAATGTTAAAATTCCATTTGCCTTCCTTGTTACCTGCTGTACCTGCACCCTAGTTCACTGCAGTTCATGCATTATCGGCAAATCACTCATGGTTTGTACCGTAATTAGTAATAATGAAATGGTCAAAGGTGTTCATTCTCAGGCCCATTCATGATTTTAAATTTAAGCATTTGAATTAGTTGACTGTGCTGCTTAATCTTTGCTGCAAGTGTGTGGTGTATGATTGTGTCTGATAGAACATAGAACAATACAGCACAGAGACAGGCCCTCTGGCCCACAATGTTGTGCCGAACATGACGCCAAATTAAATTAAGCCCTTCTGCTTGATCTTGGTCCATATCCCTCCATTCCTTGCATGTTCATGTGCTTTTCTAAAACTCCCTTAAATGCCCGTAACATATCTGCCTCCACGACTACCCCAGCAGCACATTCCACACTCCTACCACTCCTTGTGTAAAAACATGCCGCCTCGTACATCCTTTGAACTTTCCCCCTCTCACCTTAAATGTATGCCCCTTAATATTAGACATTTCAACTCTGGGGAAAAGATTCTGACCGTCAACCCTATCTATGCATCTCATAATTTTATAGACTTCTATCAAGTCTCCCTGAGCCTCAGCTGCTTCAGAGAAAACAACCTGAGGTTTTCTAGCCTCTCCTAATAACTCATACCCTCTAATCCAGGCAGCATCCTGGGAAAGCTCTTCTGCACCCTCTCCAATGCCTGCACATCGTTCCTGGAATGTGGCGACCAGAATTGAACGCAATAATGGAGGCTCTAAGTCGATTACTCTAAATTCTACCAAGCCAATAATCACATGGCACCAGGTTATAGTCCAACAGGTATATTTGAAATCACAGACTTTTGGAGCGCTGCTCCTTCATCAGCCTTCACCTGACAAAGAAGCAATGCTTCAAAAGTTTGTGATTTCAAGTAAACCTGTTGGACTATAACTTGGTGTCGTGTGACTTCTGACTTTATCCACCTCAGTCTGACACTGGCAACTCCACATCATAAATTCTACCAAGACATGGTGGAACAAGACAGGTCCAAGGGAGTGATAAGACATGGGACAACAGGGCATATGGTGGGATGGGTTAGTACCTGGCTTTCTGTGGAAACAATGTCATTTTGGGTTGTGGCGTTGCTTCCTCTTCACAATTACCGCCAGCAGGATACAGTGAATCATCCCAGAACGTTTGCACGGCTAGATCACCTATGAAGACTTTGAGACTTCCGTCACAATTTGTAAAAAGAGAGCAGAGACAATAATAAAAGGTCTGTAAAAACCGAAAGAACTGCGGATGCTGTAAATCAGGAACAAAAACAGAAGTTGCTGGAAAAGCTCAGCAGGTCTGGCAGCATCTGTGAAGAAAAAATCAAGAGTTAACATTTCGGGTCTGGTGACCCTTCCTCAGAACAGGTCTGTCTCAGGTTACACCTCCAGCCAGAGGGTAAACAAGATAAAGTTGTTCATTTCTCTGCATGTTTCTGCTTAGAGACGTTGCGTGCGTCAACGACAATATAAGGCTTATATTACAATCTAATTGGTGTCAGTTGAAATGTTCCTACATTTCCAAGCATATCTTCCTGTTCAAAATCAGTGGCAGTTCCTTGTCTAAATATTCTAAGCTTTGTAACAGATCAGTGCATTCATTATTTTGACTGAGTTTCTTTTATACTCCGGTACTAGCTTTTAATGGCTAATTAACCTTCGTGGAACTATATTGAATTCCATAGAATTCGCAGCGCAGAATCCAATTTGCCCAAATGGTCTAAGTATATTTTTGCACCATACAAATATCTTCTCACTCAGCCTTGCCTCATCCTATCAACATACCCTTCCAATTCTCTCTTCCCCATATTGATCTAGTTTCCCTTATATTAATCAATGGTTTTTATCTCAGCCATTCATTGTCGTAGAGTGTTGCAGATATACATCACACACTTACTGGATTTGTTAGCCATGATCCCTTCTTTACGATTCCGGTTTTGTGGCTCCCCCACAATCTTCATTACATCTACTGGGCCCTATTACACTGGAAAGTGAGCTAGTGGAAGGACAGAACTAGAGTCATAGAGTCATAGAGCTGTACAGCATGGAAACAGACCCATTGGTCCAACTCGTCCATGCCGATCATATATCCAAAAATAATCTAGTCCCATTTGCCAGTATTTGTCCTGTATCCCTCTAAACCCCTTCCTATTCATTTCCCATCCAGATACCTTTTAAATGTTGTAACTGTACCAGCCTCAACCACTTCCTCTGGCAGCTCATTCCATACATGCACCACCCTCTATAAGGAAATCTCTCCCCTCTCACCTTAAACCTATGCCCCCTCGTTTTGGAGTCCCCCACTCCAGGGAAAAGACCTTCTCTGTTCACCCTATCCATGTCCCTCGTGATTTTATAAACCTCTATCAAGTCACCCGTCAGCCTCCGACACTCCAGGGAAAATATCCCCAGCCTATTCAGCCTCTCCCTATAGCTCAAACTCTCCAACCCTGGCAACATCCTTGTAAATCTTTTCTGAACCTTTCAATTTTCACAACATTCTTCCCAAAGCAGGGAGGCCAGAATTTCATGCATGCTTCTGTGTATTTTACTAAATAATATACTACATGCACGTGCTCCCTAGCCTAACAATCACAATTTTACATTGTGATAAAAGGTCAACAACCTGAAATTTAACTCTGTTCCTATCCTCACAGACTAGCTGATTTGCAGCATTTTCAATTGTGATTTCAGATTTCTAGCCTCTGTACAATTTTGCTCCTGTAGCACAATTTTACCCTGAATTTAATCATAGAGGGCTCAGGTCTGTTTAACAGCCACCGCTTGCTGGATTCTCTGAGGCAAAAGACCAGTAACAGTGACCTCTACTGGAGGCCCCTTGTGATGTAGTGATAGTGTCCCTACCTCTCAGCTAGGATGATCCAAGGTTCAAGTCCCACCTTCCCCAAATGTGTGTAATGACATCTCTGAACTGGTTATTCCCTCTGGATGGGAATTAGAGGAACAAATATGCACGGAAATTGCAGAGGCTTGCAGGGGAAATAGCGTTGTCATAGTGGGCGATTTTAATTTTCCTAACATAGACTGGGACTGCTGTAGTGTTAAGGGCTTAGATGGGGTGGGATTTGTTAAATGTGTTCAGGAAAGTTTCCTCAAGCAGTATTTAGAGGATCCTACTCAGGAAAGGGCAAAACTCAACCTACTCTAGGGAAATAGGGCAGGACGGGTGACTAAGGTAACAGTGGGGGAGCACTTTGGAACCAGTGACTACAATTCTATTAATTTTAAAATAGTTATGGAGAAAGACAAAACTGGTCCACAGGTTCAAGTTCTAAACTGGGGCAAGGCGAATTTTGATGGAATTAGACAGGAGCTTGTAGGGGTTGACTGGAGTGGTTTGTTCGGAGGCAAAGGGGCCTCCAGCAAGTGGAAAGCCTTTAAAAGTGTGATAGCTAGAGTTTAAGGTCTATATGTTCCTGTGAGGGTGAAGAGCAAGGTTGGCAGGAGTAGGGAACCCTGGATGACAAGAGATATTGAGGCTTTGACCAGAAAAATGAAGAAGATATTGCTCAGGAACAGGCAGCTGGTATCAAAGGAATCCTAGGAGGTGTATAAGGGATGCAGGAGTTTACTGAAGAAAGAAATCAGGAGGACGAAAAGGGGGCACAAGATAGCTTTGGCTGAGAAGATTAGGGTGAATCCAAAGAGATTCTTTAAGTATATTAAAGGAAAAAGAATAACTAGAGAGAGAACAGGACCCCCCAAGCACCAAAGTGGACAAGTATGTGTGGAAACGCAGGACATGGGCAAGGTCCTCAATGAATATTTCTCCTCTGTGTTTACCGCGGAGAAAGACATGAAGACTTGGGAACTTGGGGGAGTTAATAGCAATACACTGGGGACAGTCCATATCACAGTAGAGGAGGTGTTGGACATGTTAGAATGTATGATGGTGAATAAAATCTCCTGGTCCTGACCAGAATTATCCAAGAACCCCACAAGAGGCTAGAGAAGAAATTGCAGGGACCCTCACTGATATATTTGCATTATCGTTAGCTACAGGTGAGGTCCCGGAAGACTGAAGGGTAGCGAATGTTGTGCCCTTACTCAAGAAAAGCTGCAAAGAAAAACCTGGGAATTATAGAGCAGTAAGTTTAACATTGTGGTAGGTACGTTACTTGAGAAGATTCTGATAAGATATACATGCATTTCGAAAGACAGGGTTTGATTAGGACTAGTAAGCATGGCTTTGTGTGTGGGAGACCATGCCTCACAAATTTATTAGAGTTCTTTGACGAGGTGACCAGGAAGGTTGATGAGGGCAGGGCGGTAGACGTAGTCTATATGGACTTCAGTAAGGCCTTTGATACATGGTAGGTTGCTCTGGAAGTTTAGATTGCATAGAATCCAGGGAGAGTTGGCAAATTGGATACACAATTGGGTTGATGGTAGGAAGCAGAGAGTAATAGTCGAAGGATGCTTTTCGGACTGGAGGCCTGTGACTAGTGATGTGCCTCAGGGGTCTGTGCTGGCCCCATTGCTGGAAATATCTATATCAATGATTTGGATGAGAATGCACAAGGCATGATTATTAAGTTTTGTGGATGACACTAAAATGGGAGGCATTGTGGACAGTAAGTAAAGTTACCAGAAATTGCAGCAGGATCTCGATCAGCTGGGGAAGTGGGCCGAGAAATGGCAAACGGATTTAATATAGATAAGTGTGAGTGGTGCAATTTGGAAAGTCAAATCAAGGGAGGATTTTCATGGTGAATGGTAGGGTCTTAAGGAGTGTAGTGGAACTATAGGACCTTGGAGTTCAGGTACACTTACGGTTGTCTGAAAGTAGAGTCACAGGTAGACAGGGCAGTGAAGAAGGCTTTTGGCACACTGGCCTTCATCAGTCAGGACAATCAGTACAGAAGTTGGGAAGTTATGTTGAAGTTCTACAGGACGTTGTTGAGGTCAACTTGTGTTATTGTGTTCAGTTTTGGTCACCTTGCTATTGGAAGGATGTTATTAAACTGGAAAGAGTGCAGAAGAAATTTACAAGGATGTTGCCAGGACTCAAGGGACTGAGTTATAGGGAGAGGTGGGACAAGCAAGGACTTTTTTCTCTTACTCTTCCAAAATCCAGCAGATACAAAGTCTGTCCATAATAACAAAGAATTAGAGAAGGCCATTCGGCCCTTCGAGTCTGCTCTGCCATTCAGTAAGAACATGGCTGATCTGATTTTAACCTCGACTTTACATTCCCAATAATTCCCTCTCTAAGGGCATTGTGTGTCAGCCTATAGCACGTGGACTGCAGCGGTTCAAGAAGACAGCTCACCCCCACCTTCTCAAGGGGCAACTAGGGACGGGCAATAAATGCTGGCCAAGCCAGTGACTCCCACATCCCATGAATGAATTAAAAAATGTCATCTCCTTGGTTATCTATCTCTAAACTTAAAAATATTTAAAAGATTCAGCATCCACTGCTTTTTGAGGAGGATAATTCCAAAAACTCACAACAATCTCAGAGAAAAAAATCCTTTTTTCTTCAGGAAACATGCTCATTCCAGGTATTAGTTCAGTAAACATTCTCTGAACCGTTTCTATGGCATTGACATCCTTCATAAATAAGGTGGTCTCACAAATGCCCTGCCGCTGAAGCTATGCACTAAGTTTTCCCGGACACTGAATGATGTGGGCTTTGCCAAAACAGTTGGGAAAATTGTGACAGATCAGCAATGAGATTCTCATCGCAGAAGGAAAAGAAGTCCCATTTTTCAAACAAGAACAGCAAGCCGAGATTTTCACTGCCCAGTGGGGTGATGTGCATTAACATCTCGTTCTTGGGTAATTTCACCTCATTGATATGCGGTTTGCCATTCTCCCAATGAGCAGATTGAAACTGGACATGTCCTTCACGAAAGTCAGAGGCATTACCTGTTGACTCTAGCTCACGGTCACTCCTCCAGCCCTCAATCCTGGGCACCAGTCACCAATATCTCAGGACATGCTCCATGGGTAGGGTTCTCATGGACACATCCCCCCACCTGGCATTGGCATCTGACACATGACAGTCTCACCGTGGCACATCTCTGATCCATTTGCGAGTCCATTCTGCACTTCCATGCCACACTTTGGAACTCAGTGGAACCTTTCATTGCAATGCTGTTGCAAGGATACATTACCCCAGGGACAGACCCCAGCTCAATGATTATTGGCTTGCTCTCTTTGTGCTCATTCACCTTGCATCTGCTTTGATGATCATGGCATCCTGCCTTCTTTGTTGTACTTTGCCCTCTCACCAAGACCCTCAACACTCTAAGGGGTATGGGGAAAACAATAGTGTATCTGAGGACTTGAGCTACTGCAGGAGGGGATGTCATCAATGCCTAGCTCTGACTGGAGAGACAAGACAGTGCAGTGGATGGCAATGCTGAACTGTAGGGCTGGGGCCTGGGAGGGGTAGGAAGGTTCATGGATCATAGAGTTGCACAGCACAGAAACAAACTCTTCAGACCAACTTAAGATAACAAGGTGTAGAGCTGGATGAACACAGCAGGCCAAGCAGCATCAGAGGAGCAGGAAACTGATGTTTCGGGCCTAGACCCTTCTTCAGAAAAATTTTTCATTCTCCAGCATCTGCAGTTCCTACTATCTCTTCAGACCAACTTGTCTGCTTCAACCAGATATTCTAAATAAATCTAGTCCCATTTGCCAGCATTTGGCCCATATCCCTCTAAACCTTACCTAGTCATAGCCCATCCAAATACTTTTTAATTGTAATTGTACCAGCCTCCACCACTTCCTCTGGCAGCTCATTCCATACACGCACCACCCTCTGCTCGAAAACGTTGCCCCTTAGGTCCCTTTTAAATCTTTTCCCTCTCACCTCAAACCTAGGCCTTCTGGTTTTGGACTCCCCCACCTTGGAAAAAAGACCTTGGCTATTCGCCCTTTCCATGCCCCTCATGATTTTATAAACCTCTATAAGGTCAAACCTCAGCTTCTGATGCTCCAGAGAAAATAGCCCCAGCCTATTCAGCTTCTCCCTATAGCTTAAACCCCTCCAAACCCGGCAACATCCTTGTAAATCTTTTCTGAACCCTTTCAGGGTTAACAACATCTTTCCTATAGCAGGGAGATCAGAATTGAGCGCAGTATTCCAAAAGTGGCCTCACCAATGTCCTGTACTTCCACAATATGACATCACAACTCCTGTACTTAATGCACTGACCAATAAAGGCAAGCGTACCAGAGATGAAATCATAGTTCAAAGAGGCATGTGGGAATATATGGAGGCTCAGGGACTTGACAGGGATTGGCAGGGAGAAAAGAACTGGAGATTTGAGGGTGAGTTATGAGGGATCTTAGACGACCAGACCGAACCTGAGACTTTCTGTGCCAAGTCTGACCTGTGTTGCCTTCCTTGCACCTATGACTCATAAATGCACATTGGAATTGGCTGTAACCATACCAGAGTGGGTGGGAGTCAGGCTCTACTTGTGAGCGATGTGGGGCCCTTCAAGGGACAATCGCATTAATCAGTCAAAGCACAAGACAGGTCGGAGATATCTGTAATCATAGTATCCTGCCACACATGGCATGAAACCCATGGAGTGTCCCATTGTGTGGGGTGCTCAGCAATCTTCACCATGTCATCTGTCATTACAGATTGAAGATGGTCATCTTTGTGAAGCAGGTGACCTTAAAAACCACACCTGCGGGTTGCAATTCACAAAGACCATCCAAATTTCATTGGCTGCACATGGGCACAGTGCTGGTCCCCTCTCACCTTGAACTGTAAGTGCTTGTCAACATCTTCGTCAATACAATGATACCTTTTCGGGGTGATGTGGGAGGACAAGTTGTCAGGAATCATACAGCATTTACAATCTCCTACAACATATGCGCTGCATTCATTGTTATACAGTCCTTATGTCAAAGGCCCATAGGCTATGGATTATTAATCCAGTATCCCGGTGCCCTGGGTGCAAATCCCACCAAGGACAGATGATGGAATTCAATAAAACAAATCTGGGATTAAGAGTCAAATGATGATCAAGAAACTGCTACCGTGAGCAACAATCAACAGAACTATCTGGTTTGCTAATGCCCTTAAGGGAAGGAAATCTGCCATCCTTGCCTGGTCTCACCCCCAGACCCACTGCAATATGGTTGACTCTTAACTGCCCTCTGAGCAATTAGAGCTGCGTAGTAAGCGAATTAGGAAGAAATGTATAGGCATTCCATGGTCCTCCTTGTCGGAATGCTCCATATTGCACTGACTGAGGGACTGTGCTAAACCACCATTTGTGAGTGATGTGAATGTTAGCGGCTAAGGACCTGTCCTGTTTTTGATATTCCCCAGTGGAACCAATGGTTCTAGCCACAGAAGGGGATACTGTCACTGCCGCTGTGATGTGACTAAGGCACCGAGGGATGGAGAGGGAACAGATGTACCAGCAAACCCAGAACCAGCAACTAGACCAGTCTCTACAAGGTGGTGCAGCTGAGGGTCCCCGCAGGTGGCTCAGAGTCTAACGTCCTCGACTCCATTTTCTCCAGGTGAACAAGGCTCAGGTTAAAGACGTCACAGGACATTGTCACAGGAATATGCCTCATTTGAGCAGTGTGGAAGCAGGCCATTCAGCCCATCAAGACCACACTGACCCTCTAAAGAGCATACCACCCAGACCCACCAAAAGTACGCTGGTAACCCTGAATTTCCCATGGCTAACCCATCCTAGCCTGCACACCCCTGGACACTATGGGGCAATTTAGTATGGCCAATCGACCCTAACCTGCACATCTTCAGATCCTAGGAGGAAACCCACACAGACATAGGGAAAATATGCAAACTCCACACAGTCACCTGGTGCTGTGAGGCAGCAGCGCTAACCACTGAGCCACCATGCCATCCCAGGATGTTTGATGGTGCTTCTTTTGTGTAATAAACTTGCACTCTTTTGTTAAAGAATATTGGCAGGCTCTTTTGGATATGTTCAGTTAGCAACCACGTTGCTTACTGTTAAGGGAAATTTTGGGTCTGACATGAGCTAACGTCGGTTAACCCGACATCAATCTCAAACTGGGATTAGAATGAGGTAAAGAGTTTTCATTACTTCAGTAGGCAACAATCATTTAAATCATTGATATCCCATGTTTTTTACATTTATTCTTATTCAAGAAAGTATCAGGTTGAAAAGAAAAATAACCTCACACAAACACGCTCACTCCGGATGCCAAAATGGCAAACAGACAGAATTTAGCAGCAATGACCATCAGATGCTATTTCTGAATGGGATATGAGGAATTCCCCACACCACACGGAGAAAGATAAAGCAATGGGGTTCAGACAAGGACAGGAATGAAACACAGGGTTCAGGCAGGAGAATGGATGGCATGTAGGCAGATAAGGTATGATGAGACTGTGACCAACAGGCCCCTTGCCACTTTTCGATAGTGTGAAGAAAAGGTGTTTGCCTTAAACAGACCATTTTGCAATTTCAATAAGATGAATAAGGTACCGTCCATGTTACTTACAATGCATAACTCATTCAGTTTAAAGGGTTCCTTTTAAATCCTGTCTGAGGTAGAATCTCCCAGTGATGGCTCAGTAAACAATCACTGACCTGTATCTTGAGGATCCTGAGATTATTTCATAAAATAATCTACCACAATATAACCAAATGCAAAAATAAAGCATATGATTTATCAAGCCAGGTTTTAATCTGGCTCTTACATGCCCAGTGTTACCGCCTGCTGGGATCATGACAAATTTCAAATTTAATGTTGACCTTGCTCTTTGTGCACCTTCTCAAGCCATAACATTGCATTCCTCACTCTGTTCAGTCTTACCCTAATGCGCTTTGTATGGTATGATCTGCCTGTACTGCACGCAAAACAAAACTTTTCACTGTAGCTAGATACATGTGATAATAATAAATCAAATCACATCAAATCAAATTGGTTGTAAAGGGCTGTGGGACATAGAGAAAGATGTGATATAAATGTGAGGGGTTTTATTTTTGACAAAGTGCCAAACATGTGAAGAGAATGAAATGGAAAGAGAAAATAGAGGTGATTAAGAGGCGGAATAGGAAAATATATTAAAGATGAGAGACTGAGGGGAGTATGCACATGTTTAGTTTATCCAAAAGAGAGAGAAAAATAAGAAAAGAGAATATACAGAGGAAAAGACAGTGAAAAGATAGGCTTACAGAGAAGAAACAAAGAGAAAGAAAGCAGGTAGATGGTGTGGAATGAGACAAACAGAGAAGGAGAGGCAGAGAGAAAAAAATAATTGAGTCAGAGAGACAGAGAGATGCTGAGACAGAGAGAATAGGGGGAGAGAGAGAGAGAGCGTGCTCTGTCCTTATGCAGTGGGATTGGGAACATTTGCTTGAAGCAATTTCTCGCTCCTGCAGTTTTTAGCCTCTGCACAGAAAACCATCCTGTGTCGCTGATAATAACTGACTTGTTCTGTTCCACTCGGCTACCCTCTTCATCAAGATTAATCAACAAGGGTCCTAGGATCTGACGGGGTAAAAGGGCTTTGCTTATATAGATACATTTCCATTCCAGCTAGAATGATGAGGGACCCGATTCGACAGCAGCGATCACATGTCCTTGTATGTTCATTGCCCGATGAAGCCTGAATGGATTAACTGAGCCATTCCATACATAGAAATAAATAAGCAATTGTTTATTGATTCAAGGCACACATTTGCTCAATCCACAATAACATTTCAGTTCAAGTATTTTTCAATTTAACAAAGTACGATAAGTTTACCCTGTCCCTGTCCTGGGAGTATTTGATGGGGAACAGTGTAGAGATAGGTTTACTCTGTATCTAACCCTATGCTGTCCCTGTCCTGAGAGAGTTTGATGGGGACAGTGCAGAGGGAGCTTTACTCTGTATCTAACTCTTGACTATCGCATCATTTTTTTCATCTCGAAAAGTATTGGAGAAGGCCAATGTGCAGTTAGAGAGACTTGGTCATCTGATGAACCCTCCAGGTATCCCTCTAACCCAAGTGACCTTACTTCTAAAAGTAAAAAATTTCCTCTCAAAGTTTCACAGCAAGGAATCACTCGATAACCAAGTTTTAAAGGAACTTTTATTCTCCACATCTGCAAGTTCCCAGAGCTCCTGATCCAAGCAGAACAATTCCTGGCAGGGATGTTTCTGTCTCTGTTTACAATTCCACCTTGTCAGCATTTGGAAAGGAGGAAACTGTGAAAGAAAGAAGCTGCGTCGACCTGGGGACAAGATTCAGCAAATAGCCTTTCTCCTTGTCAAGATATCAGCAAAGACCTGCTTCACCTCTTCCCGAATCATTACATTTGACAGAGATTGTTTCAAAAACTGATCGCTCCCAAGTGACACTGAGAAAATGGTGCATATCATACTAACTGCACCCTCTTCTCTTATATGTATTTACGCTAATAAAACAGGCAGAGAACAACAATCCTTGCATGAATATTTGTCCTTCTAGTAAACACAAGGTGCCCCCATAATCTTGCCCTTCTTAAGATGGTAATTGGTACGGTTTGGCAATCTGAGGCTATAGAACCAATTTTTGCAATTACTTTCATTTAGATTAGGAAATATCCCCATATCCATTCACACATGCTGCAGAAATTGCATTAAAATCCAACAACCTTTTTCCCCTTGACTAAGAAAGAAAGGAACATGCCTGATAACATTTTGCCAACGAACTGGCTGTGCAGTGAGTAAGACATTGATTTTTACGTTCTGCTCCCTGATCGGTGATGTGTTGCCTCAATTCCTTCCTCCCTGGGTCTTTCTTCTTTCTTCTTCCTCCTTAGGCAGCCCCTCAAGATCAGGGTAACATCCTTGCAATCTGGTTCTACAGCTGATACATACAATGCGTAGTTGGGCAAATGGCAAATGTAATATACAAAGCACCGTCATACAGTCAGAGCTGTACATCATGGAAACAGACCCTTTAGTCCAACTCATCCACGCTGACCTGATGTGCTAAGTTAATCTAGTCCCATTTGCCAGCATTTGGCCCATATCCCTCTAAACCTTTCCTATTCATGTACCCACCCAGATGCCTTTTAAATGTTGTAATTCTACCAGGCTCCGCCACTTCCTCTGGCAGCTCATTCCTTGCACGTACCACCCTCTGCATGAACAAAGTTGCCCCTTGGGTCCCTTTTAAATCTCTCCCCCTCACCTTAAAACTATACCCTCTAGTTTTGGACTCCCCTACCCTGGGAAAAAGACCTTGGCTATTCTCCCTATCCATGTCCTCATGATTTTATAAACCGCTCTAAGGTCACTCCTCAGCCTCTGATGCTCCAGGGAAAATAGCCCCAGCCTATTCAGCCTCTCCCTGAAGCTCAAACCCTCCATCCCCAGGAACATCCTTGTAAATCTTTTCTGAAACCTCTCAAGTTTCACAACATCTTTCCTATAGCAGGGAGAATTGAAAGCAGTATTCCAAAAGTGGCTTCATCAATGTGCAAGTGTAACACCAGTGTTTTAAAAATGAGGAAGGAAGGAAGGAAGGAAACAGGGAATTGCAAACAAGTTAGTGTCAACTCAGACGTGGGGAAGATGCTGGATTCTATTCTAAAGGATGCAATAACAGACCACTAAAAACTACCAAGAAAGCCAACATGGATTTTTGAAAGGGAAATCATACTTGACAAACCTGTTTGAAGGAAATCCATTGGATTTTCAGAAAACATTCAGTAAGGTCCCACATATGAGTTTATTGTGCGAAATCAAAGCACATAGGATTGGGGGTAATGTATTGACAACGGATTGAGAACTGGTTAGCAGATAGGGAACAGAGAACAGGAATAAATGGGTCCTTTTCAGGCTGGAAGCAGTATACTGCTGGGATCAGTGCTTTGGTCCTAGCTAATCTCAAATTATGTCAACAATTTTGATGAGAGAATCAAGTGTTAATTTTGTTGATGATATAAAACCAGGTGGGAGTGTCACTGTTGAGGAGGATTTAAAGAGACTTCAGGGCAATTGAGACAAGTTGAGTGAGTGGACAAATACATGGCAAGTGCGGTATGATATGGATAAATATGATATTGTCCATTTCAGTAAGAAAAAACACAATAGTGGAGCAATATTTGAACCATGATTGATTGGATAATGTTGATGTACAAAGGAACTTAGGTCTCCTTGTACACTGGTCACTGCCAGCAAGCAAACACAGAGATCACTGGAAAAACTCAGCAGGTCTGGTAGCATCTGTGGGGAGAGAAACAGAGTTAACATTTCAGGTCCAGAGACCTTTCTTCAGATCAAAGCTTGAATTCTGGAGGAAGTTAATGTACGTATTACTACAATAGAGAGTGATGACCTAATTTCAGGAAGCCAGGATGTGGAAATAGTTTGGTTAGAGGATGAGAATTGATAAAGGCTGGAAGTCAGTTGTGGGTGTGATATACAGGCCCCTAACAGAAACCACACAGAAGAGAGGAGCATTGAGGAATAAATAATGGGAGCTTGTCAGAAAAGCAGGCCGATAATAATTTAATGTATACATAAGCTGGAAACATCGAATCAGCAGAGACAGCCAAGATGAAGAGTTCATAAAATGTTTTTGGGATTGTTTCATAGCGCAACACATTCTGGAGCCGAACAGAGAGCAGGCAATACTGGATCTTATTCTCCTGTAATTCAATCAAGGGGTGTAGGCTGTGCTGTCTCGGCCAGCATTTATTGCCCATCCCTAATTACCCTTGAGAAGTTTGTGGTGGTGAGATGCCTTCTTGAATAACTGTGGTCCATTTAGTGTAGATGCATGGACCATACTGTTAGGGAGGAAGTTCCAGGATCTTGATCCAGTGATAGCGAAGATATTTTGCAATGGGATGGGATTAATTAATTAATGATCTCATGGCAAAAATGCCCCTAGGTAACAGCAACCATTTTAACATTCACTATGAGGGAGAGAAGAGTGGGTCCAAGACTATTTTATTAAAATTAAATAAGTTTTATTATGAGGGAATGAGGCAGTAAGATAGCAAGATATAGGAACAGTCATTCGGCCCATCGAGCTTCCGCCACCATTCAATAGGATCATGACTAATCTGATATTCCTCAAGTCCACTTTTCTGCCCTTGATTCCCCGACTGATCATGATAAGAATGGAAACAAAGCCTGGCAGAAGTGAATTGTCAAATTCAATTAAAGGATTGATCAATAGAGATTCAATAGTGAACATTTAAAGGAGTATTTCAGAATCCACAGAATGGAACAGTCCAAATAAAAAACAATCAAAGAGATGGGTCCATTACCTGTGGCTGCAAAAATAGTATGAAACTTAAAGAAAAGTAATATAATTTTATGGATATATGGCACGTAAGAAGATTGAAAAAAGAACGAAGCTGAGAGAAAGCTAGTCAGTAATATAAAAACAGATAGTAAGAGTTTTTATGAATGCCTAAACAAAAGGAAAGTGTTAACAGAGTGAACATTGGTCCTATAGAAAGTGGATCTGTAGAATGAATAATCAAAAATAATGAATGATGAGTTGAACATCAGCCTTCACTATAAAGGATGCAAGCAACATTCCCAAAGGAGCAATAAATCAGGAATTGGAAGGGCAGGAGGAGCTCAGAAAAATTGCAGCCACTGAAGAAGTGGCACTGAGCAAATTGTTAGCACTGCAGGCTAACAAGTCCCTGGGTCCTAGTGGGCTTCATCCTAGGGTCTTAAAGAAGTGGATTGTGAGACAGTCAATGTACTGGTTTTGTTGTTTTGTTCCCTTAATTTGAGGAACATCCTGTTAGATTGGACACTAGCATACATAACATCTCTGTTCTAAAATGGATGGACACAGAAAGGGGGAAACTGCAGGTCTATTAGCTTAGTATCTGACATCAAGTCAAGTTGCTATAGTCTTACCAGACCATAGGACTGCTCTTTCATTAGAGAGAGAAAGAGATGTAGTGGTAATTTAACCTGAGAGCCACTACACCACCTGAGGCAAGGGGAGAGGTTGAGAAAGAGAGCCCCTTATAGTAACCTCAGCTATTGAGGGAATTGAACCTATGCTGTTAGCATCACAATGCTTTGCATACCAACCATCCAGCTAACTGAACTAAACCAACTTCCTCACAGCAGCTATCACAGGGATGGAGTTAGAAGCTTATTATTAACAACATTATACACTTGGGGCAGAAGGTGGTCTCCGGGAAGGGGGGGCGTGAGGTGTTGGTGTGGCAATGCACTCCTTTCTCTGTTTTCGTCCAGCTTCCGCTTTTTCCTGATGACAAGTCTCGAGATGCTTGTTGCCTTCCCGGATGCTCTAAGTTATAAAGAGGACATAAGGATGTTACAGAGGGATGTAGATAGGTTATGCGAGTGAGGAAAGATCTAGCAAATGGAGTATGTGATGGTAAAACATGAAGTTGTCCATTTTGGCCAGAAGAATGAATAAAGACGCAGGTTATCTAAATGATGAGAGACCTCAGAGCTCTGAGATGCAGAGAGATCTGAATGCCCTTGTGCATAAATCACAAAAGGATAGTTGTACATGGAGCAAACGATTAGGAAAACTAACAGAACGATATTATTTATCACAAGGGGAATTGAATACAAGGTAAGGAGATTATGCTTCAGTTATATGGGGCAATGGTGGGACCATATCTGGAGAATTGTGTACAATATTTGTCTCCTTATTTAGGAAGGAATGCAAATGCAGTGGAAGCAGTTCAGAAAAGGATTACTTAGTTAATACCTGGAACGGACAAGTTGCTTATGTGAAAATATTAGACTTGTATCCACTGAAGATTGGGAGAGTAAGAGGCGACTTGATTTAAATTAATCACTCCTCAGGGGTCTTAACAGAATCAGTCTGGAGAGGATGTTTTCTTTTATGGGAGAATCTAGAACAAATCATACTGTTTAAAAATTAGGGGCTTCCCATTTAAAATAGATGAGGCTCTTTCTTTTCCCTTCCAGAAGTTCTTGAAGTTTATATATGCTTCGTACATGACACTGACCCAGTACTGACCACAGAGCCAGTTCCCAGAGTGAACAGAACCTCTGACACTGCTGTTTATATTTGTCAGCCAGGGCTCCCTGATTGGACCAGGTTAACAGCCCCAATCAGGGAACTTATATTCTATAAGGTCCATCTGGCTGACCTCATTACAATCACTACAGTGACAATCTTACATTTCAGGCCTTTAGTTCTGATCTTACCTACAAGCCAAAACCTCTTTACATAAATCCCATCGAACCCCTTCATAATTCTTTGGTCTTTGTTACAGATTCCATTAAAGTCACAAGTCTTCCAGTCAGCTCACTGATAGATATTATCAGTTAGATTTCACTATAACAAAAGGAATGGTGGTTGGACTTATAAAACAAAATTTCTGTAATGTGTGTGTGCAAAAATAGTGGCTTTTCCTGATGTGTGGATGAAATAGTATTCATTTTAGTTCCAAAGGAGAGGCATCTTGGGCTTGAAATGTCAACTCTGATTCTCTGCCCACAGGCACCGCCAGACCCTGCTGAGTTTCTGGTTTTACTTAATTTTCTAGCTTCCGCAGCATTTGTGATAAGGCTCAACTCAGCCTCTTTTCTAGAGAAAAAAAGCCTCGATTCTGACAATTACGTTCTGAAAACAATTGGAAAAATATTTGAAAATAAAAAAAATTCAGACCTATGAGGAAAAGGCAGGTATGTTGGACTAGTTGGATAGTTCTGGTAAACAGCTGACACAGTTAGGGGTAGGATTTATACAATTAATGGGGACAGAAGGACCTAGGGATTCAGGTAAATAATTCTTTTGAAGTTTGCATCACTTATAGTCAGGGTGGTTAAAACAGCAACCAGCACATACGCGGTCATTGGTCAGTCCTTTGAGCATAGGAGTTGGGTCATCATGTTCTTCTACATCATGTTCTCTGGCTATCCACCCTATCCGAGATAGGGTGGATAGCCACAGACATTTTACCAGGGCAGAAATGACTATTACGAGGGGACATAATTTTAAGGTGATTGGAGGAAGGTATAGGGGAGATGTCAGAGGTAGGTTCTTCACACAGAGAGTGGCGGGTGTGCGGAATGCGCTGCCGGCAATGGTAGTGGAGTCAGATACATTGAGGACATTTAAGCGACTCTCGGATAGGCACATGGATGATGTAAAATGTAAGGCGTGCAGGGTAGTTTGATATTCGGCAAAACATCGTGGCCCGAAAAGCCTGTACTGTGCTGTCCTGTTCTATGTTCTATGTTCTATGTTGAGGTTGTACAGGACATTGGTGAGGCCTCTTCTAGAATATTGTATTCAGTTCTGGTCGCCCTGTTATAGGAAGGATATTATTAGTTGGAGAGGGTTCAGAAGAGATTTACCAGGATGTTGCGCGTATGGAAGGTTTGAGTTATAAAGAAAGACTGGATAGGCTGGGACTTCTTTTCACAGGAGCGTAGGAAGTTGAGAGGTGATCTTTTAGAGGGTTACAATATCATGAGGAGAATAGATAGGGTTAATGGTAGGCATCTTTTCCATAGGAAAAAAAGTTTTCAAGACTAGGGGGCATGTTCTTAAAGTGAGAGGACAGAAATTTTAAAAAGAAATGAGCAGCAATCTTCGTTACACAGAGGGTGGCTCGTGTGTGGAATGAACTTCCAGAGGAAGTGATGGATGCAGGCACCATTGCAATGTTTAAAAGACATTTGGTTAAGTACATGAATAGGAAAGGTTTGGAGGGATATGGGCCAGGAGCAGGCAGGTGGGACTAGTTTAGTTTGGGATTACGTTCAGCATGGACTGGTTGGACCAAACAGTCTGTTTCTGTGCTGCATGACTCTATGACTGAATGGCCTTTTTCCCTGCTGAGTAGTCCCATGATGCTATAATACCCTCTTAGTATTTGCATAAAATGGTCTTAAAAAGATTACACATTTTACCCAAAGATTGAACACAGAACACAAAACAATACAGCACAGGAACAGGCCCTTTGGCCCATCATGTCTGTGCTGACCATGATGCCATTCTAAACTAATCTGATCTGCCTGCATATAGACCATATCCCTCTATTCCCTGCCAATTCATGTCCTGGTCTAAATGCCTCTTACACTTTGCTAATGTATCTGCTTCTACCACCTCCCCTGGCAGCATGTTCCAGGCTCCGTCTATGTAAAATAGTTTCCTCGCACATCTCCTTTAAACTTTTTCTCTGTCAGCTTAATCTTAAGCCCCCTAGTATTTGACATTTCTTTCCTGGGGAAAATGACCCCAACTATTTGTCCTATCCATGCCTATCACAATTTTATATACTTCTATCAGGTTGTACCTCAGCCTCTGATGTTCTACTGAAAACATCCAAGTTTGTACTTCTGTTACATTTCAGTTCCATCGCAGAGAATTATATTCAGGGTAAGAACCTGAAGAATACTTCCACATATGCACTGAGAAAGGTCCCGTCATCACCAGTACACCTTCAAAAACCTCGGTGCTCATCTTACAAGACAAATCAGTCCCATGGGGTTAATGCTGCATGATTAATCTCCTCTCTCCTGGATGCAATCAATTCCAATCATTCCAGCAGTTTATGCAGCTATCAATGAAGTCAACAGCTCTCGCTCATAAAAACAGGAGTACAGCTCACTCAGAGACTGTGGGGTAGGGTGGGGTTGGAGTGCCCTGGGTCTCTTGGCTGGGGAGGGGAGAGAGGACACAGGAGAGGAAATGAGCAGTAAGCAAGAAAACAGCGGTGGAGTAGGCAGCATCCAGGCTCTTGTGTCCAGGCTTGTCCTCTTTGTCTGCCTTCTTTTCTTTTTCTTTTTCCTCCTTCCCCTTCTTTTTTCTCAAACTTAGGTGATAAAGAGAGCTCTTTGGCAGGAGGCAGCTTCGATGGGCTCCAGACCGGCATCAGCGTCTGCAGAGACAGCGTGGTTACAGAGTCGCTCGGCCTGTGAAGCCTAAAGTGGCACTCTCGTTTCCGCATGGAGTGGGCCCCTGACGCTGGCATGGCATGGGCTGGGAAGCCTGGAGTGGGACACTCCGGGTGGCATGGGCTGGGGAGCCTGGAGTGGGACATCCTGGGTGGCATGGGCTGGGAAGCCTGGAGTGGAACACTCTGGATGGCATGGCATGTGCTGGGAAGGCTGGAGTGGGACACTCTGGGTGGCGTGGGCTGGAAAGGCTGGAGTGGGACACTCTGGGTGGTGTGGGCTGGGAAGCCTGGAGTGGGACACTCTGGGTGGCGTGGGCTGGGAAGGCTGGAGTGGGACACTCTGGGTGGCATGGATTGGGCTGGGAAGCCTGGAGTTGGACACTCTGGGTGGCATGGGCTGCGAGTCCTGGAGTGGGACACTCTGGGTGGTGTGGCCTGAGAAGCCTGGAGCAGTACACTCTGGGTGGTGTGGGCTGAGAAAGCCTGGAGTGGGACTGTGGTGGCGCCATGCTGTAGCACCATGGAAGGAAAAGTTGGACTCTCTTTAAGTTACCTTTGTTTTGTTTTATTCTTAGTGAATGTGAATGGTGCCTACGTACCGAGACAGTACACACTTTGCACTGTGTTTTATATTGAAAACACGTGACAATAAAAGATATTCAATTCAAACAATTGGAGATTGTAACAAAGGCAGTGCCATAATCATTGGCGCTCTAACATTTGTTAGGGCTAGACTAACAAAATTGGCAAAGTTAGTCTGGAAGATGAATTTATAAAATTATTTTTTGGGGCATTTCCTAGAGCAGTACTCTGTGGAATCAACTAGGGATAGAGTTATTTTGAATATCGTGTTATTTAATGAGGCAGAATTAATAAGTAATCTTATAGTGAAAGAGGCACTAGGAACTGGTGATCATAATACAATTAAATTCCATATTAATGGATGACACATTGCAGTCCCAAACATGAATCTTAAACTTAAGCAAAGCTGATTGTGAGGGTGGAGCTGGGACTGTTAATTGGTCAGTAGAGCCCGCTCATTTTGGACAACTGGTCTGGAATGATGGGTCTAATGGCCTCTTTCTGCACTGTAACAATTTTGTGAATCTGTGAGCCACTCAAACTCCACTGGTAAGGGCAGTGAATAAACAGTGGGAGATGTTTAAAGAAACAATTCAAAATGTTCAGCTGACGTTAATTAGATTCCATTAAAAACACAAAGTCTGAAAGAAAGATCCATCCGTGGCTTATTACCAAAGATAAGGATAGTGTGAAACTAGAATAACAAGGTCATAGTGAATATCAGTAAGCCTGAGCATTGGGAGTATTTTAGAAACCAGCAAGATGTTGCACAGATCTCAGAGGGGCATTCTACCTTTAAGGCAAGCTGAGTGACATCACAACAAACAGGGTCCTCAGCTTTACTAATAGGGACATAGAGCACAAGAGCAAGGGAGTGATGTTGAATTTGTTCAAGACACTTATTAGACCTCAACTAGAGTATTGTGTACAGTTATGGGTGCCACGTTATAGGAGAGATACGAATACATTGGACAGAGTGCAGAAGCAATTTACAAGAAAGGTACCAGGGGTGAGAAACTTCAGTGATGAAAATAGGATTGAAGAAGGTTGGGACTGTTATCTCTGAAGGGAAAAAGACTGCGAGAAGATTTAATAGAAGTTTTCAAAATCATGATCAGGCTGATTAGAGAGAAGTTGTTTCTGCTTTCAATCATAGAATGCCTTCAGTATGGGAGCAGGCCATTTGGCCCATCAAGTCCACACCGACCCTCCAAAGAGCATCCCACCCAGACCCACTTTTCTACCTTATCCGTATAACCCTGCATTTCCCATGGCTAATCCACCTAGTCTGCACATCCCTGGACACTATGGACAATCCACCTAACCTGCACATCTTTGGACTGTGGGAGGAAACTGGAGCACCCAGAGGAAACCCACACAGACACAGGGAGAGTTTGCAAACTCAACACAGTCACCTGAGAGGAATCAATGTCAGGTGCCTGGTGTTGTGATGCAGCAGTGCTAACCACTGAGCCACTGTGTCACCCCTTGGGGAAGGAAAAAGAACAAGAGAATATACATTTAAAGTGATGTGCGAATGAAGGAAGGGTGATGTGAGAAAAATCTTTCTCACACAGTGTATGGTTAGCGTATGGAATGCACTGGCTAGAAATGTGGTGGACGGAGGCTCTATAGAAGCATTCACAAGGGGCATTGGATGCTTATTTGGATAGTAATGGTGTGCAGGGATATTGGGAAGAGGCAAGGGAAAATGGCACAAGGTAATTGAACAGGTACAGGCACAAAGGGCCAAATGGCCTCCTCCAGCACCATACCAGTAATTCTGCGATGAAGCACTCTCATAATGAGGTTTCCATACTGCACTCTGTACCTTCAGTCAGCTGCTCCAACATAGAAGGGAAAACTTCCACCTTCATTTTCGGAATACAAAGTTTCCACAAGTACCTATTTGACAGGCATTTCATTGTTCATACCAATTACAAGCCATTAGGAATATTCTGTAGAAAACCTCTCACAAGTGCACCTCCACAAATGCAATATCTACTTGGGCAGATCCACGACATGATGTTGATATAGAATATAAACCAGGCTTGGTAGATGACTATTCTTGACGCTCTTAGTAAGCTTGTAAATCCAACTAAGAACAAAAATATTCCTGTACACTTACACGTTGACATTTTCACATTGGAGGATAGTCTCTATATGGATCGCATTCATTTTGGTCACAGCTATACAGAACAGATTATGTCTGATGATGTCCTGCTCAATAAGATCATTACCAGCACCTGACCAGAACACATTCAATGTGTTCCTGAGCATGTACATTCTTCCCGGTTGTTCAGAGATGAACTAGGACTCTCTGGAAATATAATTTACAAATGCAAAGAAGTGGTTATTCTACCAGCTTCACATCGAGATATGATTCTCCATACACACATAGGTCACACAGACACAGAACAGAAGCCCCAAGAGGTTTTCATATGGATTGATCTGCTGGCCTGGCATTGATGAGGACATCAATCAACCGATCAAGCTGAGTCAACTTCATCGCCTTCTATAATCAAGGAAACCTCTTAGTCCATTGAAATTCGTTCTGACCCATGGTGCAAGATTGTGACTATGATTTGCCATGTCCAAGGATATGGCCACATTCTAGTGACTATTTCGCCAAATTGCTTTTTATGAGACAAATCAAAGATGAAAAGATGGAGAGGGATCCGAAGAGATTTACCAGGCTGTTGCTGAGAATGGAAGGTTTGAGTTATAAGGAGAGGCTGGATAGGCTGGGACTTTTTTTTCCACCGGAGCATAGGAGGTTGAGAGGTGATCCTATAGAGGCTTATAAAATCATGAGGGGTATAGATAGGGTTAATGATACTTGTCTTTTCCCTAGAATGGGGGATTTCAAAGCTAGAAGGCACATTTCTAAGATGAGAGGAGAAAGATTTAAAAAAGACGAGAGGTAATTTTTTTTACACAGAAGGTCATTCACTTGTGGATAGCCATGTTAAACCTCATAAGGTAATGGTTTACCCTGAGCAGCTGTTTTCATGTTCTGAAGGCTGGATCCACACAGTTCCTCAACTTCAATTTGTCCCCATGTACCACTTTCCACTCAATATGTGTGTAATTGACAATATTTACAAAGTGCATTCCATGTCAGGAATACAGCCCAAGGGTGAAAATAATTAAAATTGGAAATTACTGGCAGTGTAAAGAATGTAATTTCTTTTCCTCCACATACATTGCTACAGTCTGATGTGCCTCAGAATATTTTCAATGCTCTTGTTTTACAATGTACATTCTTTGTAAGGCACACAACCCAAGGGGTTCTACAGTTCACTGCCTCACGTGTTTATGGCCGAAAGGCCTTCGATATTTCAAATGACATAGGCCTTTCCCCACAGTGACTCTGTACTGACTGGCCCCTGTCCAGGTGTTTAGCTTAAATCAGTGTTTCTCTGCTTTCTGACCAGTGGAAACAGCTTCTCCTTATGTACCTGTTAAAAACCAGGATCTTGAATACCTCAATCCTGTGTTGGAAAATCATGTCCAGATCTAGGTGCCATACATTAGGAAGGATCTGAAGGCACTGGAGAGACTTCAGGAATGTTTATCAGAATAACATCATAAGAGATTGGAACAGAAGTAGGCCATTCAGCCCATTGAGTTTGTTCTGTCATTCAATGAGATCACGGCTGATCTGATAATCCTCAACTCCACTTTCCTGCCTTTTCCCCATAACTCTCAATTCCCTTACTGACTGAAGATCTCGCTATCTTAAAATTGAATGTACTCAGTGACTTAGCCTCCACAGCCCTCTGTGGCAAAGAGTTCATGACTGTCTGAGAGAAGAAATTCTTCCTCAGCTCTTTGGTAACCCTGTATTCTGAGAAATTGTCCTCTGGCCTTAGACTCTCCCACAAGGGGAAACAAACTCTCTTCATCTGCCCTATCAAGCCCCTTAAGAATCTTACACATTTTAGTGAGGTCTCCTCTCATTTTTCTAAACTCCATTGAGTACAGACCCAATCCTTTCAAACTCTCTCATAAGAAAATCCCTCAATACCTGGATCAGCCAAGTGAAACTTCTATGAACTGCCCCCAATGCCTGTTTGTCTTTCCTTAGATAAGGGGCCCAAAACTGTTCTTAGTATTCCAGCTGTGATCTGACTAGTGCCTTGTACAGTTTTAGCAAGACCTCCTTATTTTTATTCTCCATTCCCTTAGAAACAACGCTTCCAGGGATGGAGAACTTTAACAATAAAGATGGAATGGAGAAGTCTACCTTGTTGGAAAGAAGACTGAGATGAGGTTCTTCTAGAGCTGTTCAAAATCCTGAGGGGTCTGGAGAGAGTAGAAAGGGAAAAACTGTAAACATTCATAAGAGAATCAGGAATAGGAGATCATGGATTTGGCGAAGAAAGCAAAAGTGATACGAGAAAGAATTTTCTCACGTAGAGATAGCAGGAACTGCAGATGCTGGAGAATCTGAGATAACAAGGCGCAGAGCTGGATGAACACAGCAGGCCAAG
>NC_063368.1:17317226-17320725 GCF_021869965.1 Rhincodon typus
CAAGCAGCATCAGAGGAGCAGGAAGGCTGACGTTTCTTTCTGAAGAAGGGTCTAGGCCCAAAACGTCAGCCTTCCTGCTCCTCTGATGCTGCTTGGCCTTCTCACGTAGAGATTGTTTAGGATCCTGAATGCACATCCTGACAGCATCCTGGGGACAGGCTCATTCAGAAGGGAACGGGGCTGTTCCCTGAAAAGGAATAAAGAACAGGGTCACGGACAGAAGGCTGGAGAATGGCATGAAGTGAATTGCTCATCTGAAGAGTCAACACAATGGACCGAGTGGCGTCATTCTGCGCTGCACCAATCCTGTGTTTCTGTGAAGTAAATCTCTCCTTAACCTTCTCTGTAAGTAGCACCACCTCAGCCTCACTAGTCTTCCTTCATAACTGAAGTCCCTCATCCTTTGTTCCATGTTGGTAAAACTCGTCTGTAGCCTCTTTCACGGCCTGATGTCTTTCAGAAAGTGTGTTGCTCAGAATTGGGTGCAAGGCTTTCACTAATCTATCATTTCCTGCTTTAGGACCTACCTCTATATCAAGTCAAAGAAGTCATTCTAAGGAAGGGTCATAACGTTAACTCTGTTTCTCTCTCCACTGATGTTGCCAGACCTGTTGAGTTTTTCCAACACTTTCTGCTTTTATTTCAGATTTACAGTACCTTAATAATTTGCTATTATTGTATCTGCATTAGTCAGTGTTTAAAACTATTAAGTGAACAGTATTCAGCTAGTTCCAATATTCATGTGCTCCAAGCTTCAGCTCAGACTCCTGGCTCTTTCTACTGTGCATTTATTTTCCTTGGAATCCACATCCAGGCTGAATAATCAAGCACAGTGGGCCTAGATCAGTCATAGAGTCATAGAGGGGTACAGCATGGAAACAGACCCTTTGGTTCAACTCATCCATGCTGACCAGGTATCCTAAATTAATCCAGTCCTATTTGCCAGCATTTGGCCCATATCCCTTTAAATCCTTCCTATTCATGTACCCATCCAGATGCCTTTTAAATGTTGTAATTGTACCAGCCTCTATTACTTCTTCTAGCAGCTCATTCCATACACACACCACCCTCTGCATGAAAAAGTTGCCCTTAGGTCCCTTTTAAATCTTTCCCCTTCACCTTAAATCTATGCCCTCTAGTTTTGGATTCCGTTACCCTAGGGTAAAGACATTGGCTACTCACCCTATCTATGCTCCTCATGATTTTATAAACTTCTATAAGGTCACCCCTCATCCTCTGGCACTCCAGGGAAAAAATGCCCCAGTCTATCAGCATCTCCCTGTTGCTCAAAGTCTCCAGTCCCAGCAACATTCTTGTAAATATTTTCTGAACTCTTTCAAGTTTAACAACATCCTTCCTATAGCAAGGACAACAGATACAGTACAATTAAACACTAAGAGCGGCAGGAATGTGCAAATCTCACCCTCCCCAGTTTGAGGCCCTGTATAAAGCAACTTCATAACTTTTACACATTGTCTACATGGACTTGAGCAAGGCCTTGGACAAGGTCCCAAATGGTAGACTGGTTAGTAAGGTTAGATCACATGGGATTCAGGGAGAATTTTTCTTTTATTTATTCATGGGATGTGAGCATCATTGGTTGTACCAGCATTTATTGCCCACCCACAATTGCCCAGAGGGCAGTTAAGAGTCAACCACATTGCTGTGGGTCTGGAGTCACATGTAGGCCAGACCAGGTAAGGATGACAGATTTCCTGTCATAAAGGACATTAATGAACCAGGTGGGTTTTTCCTGACAATCGACCAAGGTTTCTTGGTTATCGTTAACCTCTTAATTCCAGATTATTATTGGAGTTCAAATTCCACCACCTGCCGTGGTGGGATTCAAACACAGATGCCCAGAACATTACCTGGGTCTCTGGATTAATAGTCTAGCAACAATACCACTGGGACATCACCTACACAATTGGATACAAAATTGGCTTGATGGTAGAAGACAGAGGGTGGAGATAGACGGTTGGTATTTGGACTGGAGACCTGTGACCAGCAGTGTGCCACAAGGATCAGTGCTGGGCCCCCTGTTGTTCGTAATTTACATAAATGATTTGGATGAGAATATAGGAGGTATGATTAGTAAGTTTGTGGATGATGCCAAAATTGGTGGTGCAATGGCCTGTGAAGAAGGTTGTCTAAGAGTACAATGAGATCTTGATCAGATGGGCCAATGGACAGAGAAGTGGCAGATGGAGTTTAATTTAGATAAATATGAGGTGTTACATTATGGTAAGGCAAACAAGGGCAGGACTTACATAGGTAATGGTATGGCCCTGGGGAGTGTTGAACAGAGGGATCAAGGGGTGCAGATTGAAAGTTCCTGGAAAATGGCATCGCAGGTAGACAGGGTGGTGAAGAAGACATTTGACACACTTGCTTTCATTGGTCAGAGCATTTAGCTTAGGAGTTGAGAAGAGAAGTTGTGGCTGTACAAGACATTGGTGAGGCCCCTTTTATAATGTGACATACAATTCTGGTCACCCTCCTATAAGAAGAAAGTTGTTAAAAATAAATGCCAGAGAAAAAAATTAGGAGGATGTTACTGGGACTAGAGGGCTTCAGTTAGACTAGGGGGCATAGGTTTAAGGTGAGTGGAGAAAGGTTTAAAAAGGACCTGAGGAGCAACTTTCTCACACAGATGTGGTGCATGTATGGAACGAACTGACAGAGGAAGTGGTAGAGGCAGGTACAATTACAACATTTGAAAGACATTTGGACTGGTATGTTTTTAGAAAAGGTTCAGAGGATATGGATCAAACTCAAGCAAATGGGACTAGTTCGGTTTTGGAAACCTGATCGATATGGATGAGTTGGGCCAAAAGGTCTGTTTCTATGCTGTATGACTCCATGACACTATAACCCTGTGCATTACCCTTCCTACTCCAAAACCCGCCTCCATCCTAACAGAGAGCAGCTCATTCAACAGGCATCTGTAGGGAGCTACTGGAATTTGTACCTTCACTAACTCTTCTGATAGTTACCAAACTGCAGTCTCTGTCAGAACTACAGACTCAAAAAGGAAAACAAACCTTATTTGGCGAGCAGCCAGAAGGTTTGATCATTTGACAATTAATGATTTATTTGCGCCTCTGCTGGAAAGCAAACGGAATCAGCACTTCGGAGATCCAGAGATTAGAAAGCAGTCACGTTGGGACCAATGTTGAACACATATCAGTAATTAATTCTACATTCACTTTGTGTCTAAGTTCAGAAGAAACGAGAGCTGGAGTAAGCTATTCCACCCAGGAAGCCTGTGCTGTCATTCAATAAGATCAAGGCTGATGCAATTGTAGCCTCATCTCTATTTTGTTGCCAATCCCTCAAAACTTGTGACTTATTGCTTCAAGCATGAGGGAGAGAAGTTGCATTTATATAGTTCTTGTGGACGTTTAATGGAACAGATTAGAGAAAGCAGTTAAAAGACTAGAGGAAGCTTTACTCTGTATCTAACCCCGTGCTGTCCCTGTCCTGGGAGTGTTGATGG
>NC_063368.1:17320735-17336114 GCF_021869965.1 Rhincodon typus
ACTCTGTATCTAACCCCGTGCTGTCCCTGTCCTGGGAGTGTTGATGGGGACAGTGTAGAGGAAGCTTTACTCTGTATCTAACCCCGTGCTGTCCCTGTGCTTGCAATGTTTGATGTATCTTTGTTTGGGATGCTCATTGCCAGCAATCAGGGGTTAATGGTGCTTGGTGAGTAATTTGGTTAGTGCTAACCTTGTCACACATGAACCAGGATTCTGCAGCGATTAATATTCAATAAACATAAAAACGATTTTCTGTTCAGTGGGAGCAGCTTTGAAATGCTCTGCAGACGCACGGCATTGTAGCTGATTGCTGTGGGCCTTTGTACCATGGTTGGATTTAGCATCCCTCCACCTCCAACCTTGCCTTCTCCATTCCCCAAGTTACTGCAGAATTCAGCCCTGACTCTAAACCGCCTCATATTGTCAGCTACCTACTTATCATGTTGTTGCTGCACCTGAGAGTGCAGTGTGTAGGGCAGGAAGCCAAGTCATTATTAACAAGCAAGCTTTCCAGATAGACTGTATGTAGAGAGATACAGTTCTGCTGCAGCGTAGAGGTGTTCGAGCAAGCAAGTGCAGACAGGTTAGAAATGCTGCATTTCAGATAAACGGCCACCACCAACAGTATGCAGTCTTAAAGGGGCCCCACATCTTGCTGGGACAATGACAGCTCCCATGGAAAGACTTCTTCCACCTGACGTCCACACCAACCCTGCATTTTGTGGACACAGCAACCTGAGACAAGAAACTCCAGTACCCAGCCTTGGTTGGCACTTCCAGCTCACAGTACAGAGTGCTACATTGTCAAAGGTGCCATCATTTGGACCAGTCATTGGGTTCTATTGTTCTCTTGGATGGTCAGAAAGGATTGCACTCTAAAGGCTACTTACCAGACTACCCGGTCCAACATCTTTGAGGGTGGTATGGTGGCTCAGTGGTTAGACCTGCAGTCTCACAGTGCCAGGGGCCCATGTTCAATCCCAGCTTTGGGCAACTGTCTGTGGTGGAGTTTGCACATTCCACCCAGACTTCCTCCACGTGCTCCGGTTTCCTTCCCCCAGTCTAAAGATGTGTAGGTTAGGGTGGATTGGCCATGTTAAATTACCCACAGTGTCCAGGGATGTGCAGGCTAAGTGGATTAGCCACAGGGTTACAGGGATAGCCAGGGGGAAGGCCTGAGTAGGATGCTCTTCAGAGAGTAGGTGTGGACTTGATGGGCTGAATAGCCTGCTTCCAAGCTGTAGGAATTCTATGATTTTTCACTGCTGTTTGTGGGAGCCTGTTGTGCTCATATTGACTGCTACACTTCCTGCATTACAACAGTGATTACACTTCAAAAATACTTGATTGGCTGTAAAGTTCATCAGGACATCTTGAGTTCTCCATGGAAATTTATTTTTGCTGCTGCATTCCTCTACGCCATCCCTTCCTGGCTCAATTTCCAACACATTCCTCTTTCTCGGCCAGAGCGTGGTAAATCTGTGGAACTCCCTGTCGCAGAGGACTCTGGAGGTCAAGTCATTGAGTGCATTCAAGACAGAGGTAGATAGGTTCTTGATTAGTAAAAGGATCAATGGTTACAAGGAGAAGGCAGGATAATGGGGTTGAGAAATATATCAGCCATAACGGAAAGACAGAGCTGTGTTAATGGGCTGAATGGCCTAATTCTGCTCCTTTATCTTATGGTCACATCACATTCTCCTGAGGTGTCTCCATTTGGGTGAGCATCAATGGTGAGTGGGTGGGGGATGGGAGCACGTTTCCTATAACGTAGGTTCAAGTTGATACCATTGCTGCCTGGGGACTGGTTGGTGTTGTGGGTGAGACCTGCATTCAGATCCTCACTGGCACCTTCCACAGAACCATCAAGCTGGCCAGAATTCAAGACAAATTTAATTAATGCAGAAGACTGTAGCTGCTGGAGATCTGAAATGAAAACAGAAAGTGCTGAAGATACTTAGCAGGTGTGGCAACTTCTTGTGGGGATAGAAACAGAGTTAACATCTTATAGAGTCATAGAGTCACCCTCTGTGTAAAAAAAATTGCTCCTCGTGTCTTTTTTAAATCTCTCTCCTCTCACCTTAAAAATGTGTCCCCTAGTCTTGAAATCCCCCATCCGAGGGAAAAGACAGCAACCACTAACTTTATCTATACCACCCATTACTTTATAAATTTCTATAATGTTGCCTCTCAACTTCCTACACTCCAGTGAGAAAAGGCCCAGCCTATCCAGCCTTTCTTTATAATCTTCCATACCCAGCAACATCCTGGTTAATCCCTTCTGAACCCCCTTCAGCTTAATAATATCCTTCCACAACTTCTTCAGGGTGCTAAAGATTTGAAATATTCAATTTGAAACATTACCTGTTCCTCTCATCACACATATTGCTGGAGCTGCTGTGTTTTTCCAGTGCTTCTTCAAGATAAATTTATTAGCTTGACTCAGAGAGGAGTCAGGGAGGGTTACTGTGTTGGAGGTTAAAAGTGTACATCATGTCTGGATCATTAAATATATGTACACCCCTCCACATGCTCTTGTGGTTTTGATAGGAGACTTTCCTTGACCCAGTGGATTCTGGGATAGCCCAGCCTCCATAGCGGCCTCCAGTAACAGGAAGAGGCAGGCTGGGTGTGAAGAGAGAAAAAGGAAGATAGAAATCTGATGATGGGAAAGACAACAGGCCATATTGAATAATGAAGAGCAGTGAAAAGGATGCGCTGCCCAATGTAGTTCTCACTCTTAACTATTGTGCATCTTCCTGCTTAATGCATACCTCAGAACCAAAAATCTAGATTGGTAAAATTTTGTACATGTCTCAATGAAAGGATAGTGTACATGCAACTGAAGCTCATTTGTTGCCCCAGATACCTGGATGAAGGAGGGAATTCTTATGCAACACCATAAATGAAAAAACATTCATTTATATTATCTCTCAGGAGGACAGAACTTGAACATTTCTGAAAAGACAAACATATCACCAAAGTTTTTCATCTTGTACTCATCAGGACAAACACAAGAATATCAAAATTCAAATAATCACAACAATTTTATACTACAGGAGAAACGGATGCTGATTGGTTGGTATTCTGTTTGGTTGATCAGAATCAACTTGCAAACAAATCAGCATCTTTTTCTCCCATAGTATAAATTGTTATGAAATTTGACATTCTTGCATTTCTCCTGATGAACACAAGATAAAAAGCTTTGGTACCATGCCTCTCTTTTCAGTAATGTTTATGTTGTGCTGTCCACAACCTCAGGATGTTTCAAATTGATTGAAAATCAATTAAATACTTTTGAAATATAATCACTGTTGTAATGATGGATGATTTTTAAACCATCATATCTCATAATAACTTCAATTTAGCTCCTATTCCAATTCTCATATCTCCTATTCAGTCTGCTGTTTTTCTGCATTCAGTATCCCTACACAAGAGCAGCCTTTATGAAGCAGGTTCGTAGTATACATTATTATGTGAGAACTTGGGGTCTAATGTGGGGAAAAAAAATAAAATTTAGCTTTTAATTCTATGAAGGACAGGCATTTTTTCTTTTAAAAATTGTCAGAAAGTCATTTAGAATGGTGCGTTCAAAACTATATTTATAAGAAGTCATGTGATTTTAGTTAAATAACCAGCAAGCAACCTGGGCGGGTAATTAATAAGGTGTTAGTTGATTTGAGGTTTACAGCCAGCAGAGACGGAAAAGAAGAAGGGGCTATAAGTAGATTCATGCCAAGGGAAGAGGCCACAATAGCAGATGTGCTGTCATCAGTGATCCCTAAGCAATTAGAGCTAGCCAGAAATCCTAAGAAAATGCTCTGGAAGCAGAAGGCTGTGTGGTGTCAGACAGGGAGGCATCCTCTAAGGTTGTTAAAGACATAGGTTTAGGGAACCAATGTTACGTAAATGGTGAGCTAAGTTAGCAGCTTGTTTTAATGGTCTTTAGTGAAGAGAGTAACTGAAGAAGATATCATTCAACAAAAGCGCAGGCATTTGCTGAAAGGAAGCTGAGTGCAGCCATGACAGCTGAGCAAGAAATGTTGTGTGAATGTAGGGCTGACTCCTCACTCAGGTTTGAGTGCCTGTAACATTATTGCTGGAGTAAAAAGGATGAAACTTTCTTTCTGACGTTTGTAATGAGATTGTTCCAATTGTTCCTGCATGATGTAATATAACTTGTGTTTTACTTTTTGTGTCATAAATTCTTGTGTTCTCTTGGTAAATTTACATTGACAGCCTCTTGTGAATATGTTAAGTGACTCACCACCAAGGTAATGAAAAGTAAAACTTATGATCTATCAAGCCAGGTCTCACTCTGGTTTCTGACCTGTCTAGTTTGACCATCAGTTGGGCTCATAGCATTTTGTATTCTTGCTTCCTGATGCTAATCCTACCTCACATGTTAAAGTCTTCTTACTTGCAAACCTTTCCAGCGCTTGTCTATTAGCCATTCCACATGTAAGAGTCCAAAATATTCGTCAATGTTGCCACAGAATAAGAAAGCCCAGATGGAGGCTTTTTGGCCCATCATGATTCCCAGAACAGTCCCACTTTTCCAGTGTTTTTTCTTAAATTTAGGTTGTCCAGGGGAGATAGAAAGAGCCACTTTTTCACGTAGAGTGTGTTGGAAATCTGGGCATCTTTCCCCCTAAAAACTACTAAGGCTGGGAGGCCATTAACACAAGTGGAGGCAATGGCCTAGTAGTATTATCACTAGACTTTTAATCCAGGACCCTGATGGAGAGCTGGGCTCAAACCCTGCCATAGCAGATGGTGGAATTTGGATTCAAATAAAAACCTGGAATTACATTTCTAATGATGACCATGAATCCTTTGTTGATTGTCAGGAAAAATCCAGTTGGTTCACTATTGTCCTTCAGGCATCTGGTCCAGTCTACATGTGACTCCAGACATCTCCCTGGGATGCTGGCCTAGCAGGGAATTTTTAAAAAGCAGAGAGATGAAAGGTTGAGGTACAGACGAGTTGGCTCTAACTGAAGTATAGTACAGACTGGAAGGGCTGAATGGTCTTATCCAGTTCCTCTGGCCATCCTGACTTTGTTACTTACTGCACTGGTGAGTATATCCAGCAGGGGGCCTTTGTCAGTCAGTTTGAGGGGAGTTCCATGCAGGTTCTGCCCCTCACCCCTAACGGGAGTATGGACTGCATTCAGCGTCTGCTGTTCTGGGATGGTAAATAATTCACATGGCTCGCCGGTCAAATGCAAGGAGTAGTTCAATGATGTTAACTGGCTGAGAGATCAATGTATCTGTCAGAGGTATACACGTGCATATGGGAGCGTAATTAAGAGCTGTGCCTAGCTGCTACTTGGGTCATTGTCTTCCCAATGCCACATTCAGGCTTATATACAGATTAACAGAAACACTGAACAGAGATACAGGCAGGAATCTAATTGAGGAGTTCAGGGTGGTTGATACTATTAATGAATAACAGGAGGTTGCAAACAGCTCGAATGGCACCCTGTACTCAAACAAGAAGAAAACAGTATTCAGAAGCAATGCAAGTCTTTATAACGACTGTGGCCTGAGGAGAGCAGACAGTTAGAAAGATAAGGGGTGAGCATGTAGGCAAAAGGGAGCAAAGTAGATGGGGGTGAGGGAACAACAGGAGATCTTACCCATTCCCACACACCCCATAACACCTCCACTCTGGCTGGAAATGGTGTGGGGCATGGGAGTGTTGCTAATTACCATGAAATAGACATGGGGATGTCTGTACATGCACTGGTGCTGACGCCACTGAGCTCACAGTGTGGTGACATCAGCAGCACCAGCACAGATGCATCCTAAAACCTATCACCATCAGGTAACATCACTGGCCCCATCTGCACATGCACCACAGACTGTTTAGTAACTGCTGTGGTGTTGGGAGTATCGGAAAACCCAGGAGTGAGCTATGGACTGGAATCTAATCGCAGGGCACAGAGAGGTTTACTTATAGACCAGGAGTTACCCAAGAGTGAGCTACACACTGGAATCTAATCACAGGGCACAAAGAGGTTTACTTATAGACCAGAAGTTACCCAGGAGTGAGCTACAAACTGAAACTTAATCGCAGGGCACGGAGAGGTTTACATATAGACCAGGAGTTATCCAGGAGTGAGCTACACACTGGAATCCAATTGCGGACGCAGAGTGGTTTACATATAGAGCAGGAGTTACGCAGGAGTGAGCTACAGACTGGAAACTAATCGCAGGGCACAGAGAGGTTTACATATAGACCAGGAGTTACCCAGGAGTGAGCTACAAACTGGAAACTAATCACAGGGCACAGAGAGGTTTACATATAGACCAGGAGTTACCCAGGACTGGAATCTAACCAAGGGACTCAGGCATTGAGGTGGTGGGGGCAACAGGCTCGCGTAATATCAGATTATACACGGAATAAGGGCCAACTGTGAATTAATTATTGACTGGATTCTAGTCCAGGATTTTGGGTGGTTTAGGTATGGAATACGGAACACCCAAGTGTGAGCTACAGTGTGGAATCTAATTAAGGTGCTCAAGTGGTTTTATATATATACAGGGGGTCTCCAGTTTAGAAACATCCAATTTACAGATGTTCATAATTAAGAATATGATCCCATAGTATGGTGTAATTTTAAAGGCCTGGCATACGAACATTTCCTGTACTCATGAACAGCTGCTTTACATTGTCATGCACTGTGTTCCAACTTGAGTACAAATCGACTATTGAAACTCCAGGGACTGCCCTTATATAACGAATAAAAAACAGCTGGAAGTGAGTTACAGATTAGAATCTAATTGAGGGATTCAGGGGGCCAAATATAGAGAAGATACAGGCACCCAGGAGTGGGTTACAGGCTAAGATCTAATTAAAGGGGCTCAGGAGGGTTTCAGTGTAGAATAAAGATTTTTTTTTTACAAATTATTCATTCACAGGATGTTGGCTACGTCAGCATTTATATTCCATCCCTAATTGCCCAGAAGGCAGTTGAGAGTCAACCACATTGTTGCGGGTCTGGAGTCACATTTAGACCCAGACAAGGTAAAGACAGCAGATACAGGTGTGTTTTTTTTCTGATTAGACCCTTAATTTCAGATTTGTGTTTCTTTTATTGAAATTAAATTCCATCATCTGCCGCAGTGGGATTTTAATGCAGAACATTACCTGGGCCTCTGGATTAACATATAAGACCAGTATGCCACTACCTCCCCTGAAGAGAATTTAGATTTAGTTCAGACTCAGCATTCAGTGTTTCTAGTTGGGCCCTCTCCCCCAGTAACGCCAACTGAACATGACACCAATGATTGAGAGAGGCAACTTAGTGTGTTTGTGAGCCCCACAGTCTGTCTGGATGGTCTCACGGCAACCCTTGGTTTCTTAGCTAATGAGCTGAGAGCTTTATACATCAGGTATCAGCCAACAACCCGCAAGTGTGGTTTGAAACACAACCTCCGGATCACAGGACTGTGGCTTCACACTGCATTGCGGAGAACTAAGTACAGAACAAAATGCAGACTGATGTCCCAGTGCAGTTATTCTACGGGAGCCTTTTTGAATGAGGTGTTTAAAGCAGGACCCCAGGTAACAACTTACACAGGCAAACTACTGCAGATGCAGGAGATCTGAAATGAAAACAGAAATTGCTGGAGAAACTCAGCAGGTGTCGCAGCATTCGTGAAGAGAGAAAGCACAGTTAACATTTCGAGTCCAGTGACCCTTCTTCAGCTCTGAAATGTTAAGTCTGTTTCTCTCTCCGCAGCTACTGCCACACTTGCTGCATCCAGCACTTTCTGTATCTGCTTCAGATTTCCGGAAGACCTCTGTTCTACTTCTCCCTGAGCCCACAGAAGACCTGGCCACGATCCCGTCGCCGTCTTTGGGATCTTGCTGTGCACAGGTTGGCTGCTACGTTTGCGACGGCAAGAAAATAACCTCGTTGTCTGTGAAGGGCTTAGAGCCTTCAGAGGTGGTGGAAGAGGCGCTACAGAAATGCAAGGCAGTCTTTTAAAAACTGACACCAGCCTGTGACACAGTTGGACTTGCACGTTTGGCTGGGGAGACGAGAAAGGATGGTGGTGTCTGTGGAGTCGAATTCCCAAAGCAGGGAGGGAGGGTGGAAATTTAAAGACCAGGGAACAAAATACACAAAACCAAGCCAGATCTGTTTTGGAGTCTCTGTGTTGTCAACATATTGTTGTTTCTCTTGGATGAAATAGGTTGAGAGGAATGGGAGTGGAGGGAAGGAGAAGTGACTGGGTTATGAGGATTTGCTGCCTCCCTCTGCAATGTGCAAGCAGCAGCAGGTAACAGCTCAACTGCAGTCCTCCCCCCTCCTAGCCGCTCCCCCTCCCGCTCCATCCTGCTTCTCCATTCACACCTGAGCCTCTGCAGTGAGGGAGAAGGGGGCTGTGCAGCAGACTCTCCATTAAAATCCAGCTCCCTTTAAATTCATTTTCAAAAGAAAACTGCAGTTGCCTAGTGTACAAGTCGCAGCGTAGTCGGTAATATCTGGCTGCACCATGTTTAGCCACTAATTAAATACTTCAGGAACCGATTGGAGTTAAAAATATCAATATGCTTTATGCACAGCATCCACCACTGGGCCACTGAACCAGTTGCAAAATGTTAATGCTGTCCTCTCTCTCTCTCCGTTTTCCACTTAACATCACTCCCTCTATCTCTACTCCTCTCTCCCACCCCCATTCACCACCCGTGCTTCCCATTAATAGATAGAGTTGTAGGGGTCTGCAGCACAGAGAAAAGTCCTTTAAGCACATTGCATTTGCACCAGTAAAAAACAACCATCTAAATATTCTAATTCCATTTTCCAGCACTTGGGCCATAGCCTTGTTTGCCTTGGCATTGCAAATGCATATCTAAATACTTAGAGACAGAGAAAAGTATGGTATGGATACAGACCCTTCAGTCCATCCTGTCCATGCTGACCAGATATCCTAAATTAATCTAGTCCCTTTTGCCAGCATTTGGCCCATATCCCTCTAAACCCCTCCCATTCATATACCCATCCAGATGCTTTTTCAATGTTGTAATTGTACCAGCCTCCACCACTTCCTCTGGCAGCTCATTCCATACACACACCATCCTCTGTGTGAAAACATTGCCCCTTAGGTCCCTTTTAAATCATTCCCCCCACTTAAAACCTATGCCCTCTAGTTTTGGACATCCCTACCCTAGGGGAAAAGCCTTGACTATTTACTCTATCCAAGCCCCTCATGGTTTTATAAACCTCTATAAAGGTCACTCCTTGTCCTCCGATGCTCCAAGGAAAATAGCCCCAGCCTATTCAGCCTCTCCCTATAGCTCAAACCCTCCAACCCTGGCAACGTACTCGTAAATCTTTTCTGAACCCTTTCAAGTTTCACAACATCTTTCCTAAAGCAGGGAGACAAGAACTGGATGCAGTATTCCAAAAGTGGCCTAACCAATGTCCTGTACAGCCACAACATGACTTTGCAACTCCTATACTCAATGCACTGACCAATAAACAATTCTTCATTATCTTATCTACCTGCAACTCCACTTTCAAGGAACTATGAACCCATATCCTCTTTGTTCGGCAGCACTCCCTAGGACCCTACCTTTAAGTGTATATGCCCTTACCAAAATGCAACACCTCACATTTGTCTAAATTAAACTCCATTCCTCGGCCCATCTGACCACAGTCCCATTGTACTCTGATGTAACCTTCTTCACTGTCCACTATACCACCAATTTTGGTGTCATCTGCAAACTTACAAACCATACCTCCTGTGTTCATGTCCAAATTGTTTACATAAATGACAGAAAATAGTGGACCCAGCACCAGACCTGGCAGCACACCTCAGATCACAAGCCTCCAATCCGAAAAGCAACCCTCCGCCACCACTCTCTGTCTCCTACAATTTTGTATCCAAATGGCTAGCTCTCCCTGAATTCCATGTGATCTAACCTCGCTAATCAGTCTACCATGTGGAACTTTGTCGAATGCCTTGTTGAAGTCCGTATCCACCACTCTGCCTTCATCAATCTTCTTTGTCACTCCTTCAAAAACTCAATTAAGTTAGTGAGACACGATTGTGAGTTCCAGACTCTCACCACCCTCTCTCCAGTGCAATCGCATCCTTCCTATAGAGTGGTGACCAGAACTGCATACAGTTCTCAAGTGTGGCCTAACTAATGTTACGTACTGCTCCATCATAACCTCCCTGCTCTTGTACTCAGTGCCTCGACTAATAAAGACAAGTATCCTACATGCCTTCATAACTACCTTATTTACTTGTTGCGCTGTCTTCATGGTCATGCACAACTAGGTCCCTCTGATCATCTGTACATCCCATCGTCCTACCTTTACATTGCCTTGTTAGTTCAACAGCAATCAGAGTGATTACGTTGCAGAGAGTTAACAGGCATACAGAGGGTGTTGCATGATTATTTGGTTAGAAGGGGTGTGCAGAGATACAGGAAAAAGGTAGGAGACTGGAATTAAGTAATAGAACCAGTGCAGGCAGAATGGGCTAAGTGTGGCACTTTTTGTGCCGTAGCATTTCTGCGATTTAAGGGGAAGCCGGATAAGAACGTGGAGGATGGGGAAAAGACAGGGATTTGCTGTTGGAGTAGCGGGAGAGGAAGCTGGAGCTGAGTGTTAACATTGTACATTTGCTGATGGACTCTTCCTGTGCTCGGGTTTTGAAGTAATTCTACGACCAACACCCACCCACCAACCCACCCCAGCCCCCACCTCCCGTCCCCCCACCCCCCAACACCACCCCCACCACCCCCAGCCCCCCCACCTCCCCAGTATGATTACTGAGGTTGGTCCCCCGAAGAGGCAGTGACCACCAAAAATAAGAAGTCGATGTGTCAATGGACCGTAACTCCTAGGAGGTGCTTTTCAAATGCAGCTGGAGGCCTGGGGTCAGAACGGTAGCCAGTGCCAAGCCCAAAAAGCTGTTGTTGGTGTAATGACTGTCTCACAGCTCCAAGGAGGAGAAAGGCATCTTCCGTGAAATGCATTGGCCTTTCACCCTCGGCTCATTGTTTATCAGAATAATCTATTTGAAACTGATACACTAAAACTATGTTATAATTCCACCGTACAATGCCTTGATGTCATCAGGAAGCGAGTCAGCAACTTTGGTGCTCTATTATGGCAAAGGCACAAAACAAATACTTTTCATCTATCCAGCACCTCTCATAACCTCAGGAGAACCCAAAGCACTTCACAGCTGGTGAAATACTCTGAAGTGTTATGACTGTTGTAATGTACGAAAGAAATAAGGCATTCAATCTGTGCAAAGCAAGCTCCCACAAGCAGCTATGTGATGACTCAAAGGTTGAAATAACTCCACAAAGGCCAGTATGCTGTCACCAAGTCACCTTTTATTTACACATGAACAGTCAATGACAATAGAACTGCCTTGTACAGAGTCAGGCACCAGCGTGTCGGTAATGCTGACATTTACCCCTTTTTATAAGACCCTAAGACATAGGAGCAGAAATTAGGCCATTCGGCCCATCAAGTCTGCTCCACCATTCAATCATGGCTAATAAGTTCCTCAACCCCATTCTCCTGCTTTCTCCCCGTAACCCTTGATCCCCTTGATAATTAAGAACATGTCTATCTCAGTCTTAAATGTACTCAATGACCTGGCCTCCACAGCCTTCTGTCGCAGTGAATTCCATAGATTCACTACTCTCTGGCTGAAGAAGTTTCTCCTTATCTCTGTTCTAAAAGGTCTTCCCTTTACTCTAAGGCTGTGCCCTCGGGTCCTAATCTCTCCTACCAATGGAAGCATCTTCCCAACATCCACTTTGTCCAGGCCATTCAGTATTTTGAAAGTTTCAATTAGATCTCCCCCTCATCCTTCTAAACTCCAATGAGTATAGTCCCAGAGGCCTCAAACATTCCTCATATGTTAAGCTTTCCATTCTTGGGACCATTCTCATGAACCTCCTCTGCCAGGGCTCCCTGATTGGACCAGGCTAACAGCCCCAATCAGGGAACTCATATTCTATGAGGTCCAGCTGACTGACCTTTTCTGACAGTTAAATTCTTCACAGTAGAGGCATCTCCACCTGAAAGGGCAGATTGGGGCTTATCTGCGAGACTGTGCCTCTAACAGTAGCTCCCTCAGTGCCTCATTGGGAGCATCGTTCTCAGTATTTGTGCTCAGGCCTCTGGGCATGGAAACTTGAGCCAACAACATTCTGGCATAGAGCACTGACCACCAAAACCTCAGTGGGATGCTGTAACTAAATCCTGGCAGAACTTACAACTCCGCCAAAGATTTGGTGCCTGTCGTTCCTAATCGGTGAATCCATATGTTGTCTGTTGGCAGTCTGCCACCGCTGCACCTCATCTGTGTCACTCTACAGTGGATTAATACATGTCAGGAGATTTATACTGCTTCAGTCAATCAGAGGCCACTTGGGAAGAATTAAAGCACTTTTATTACAGGACGTCATGATTGCCTATTAATTTAGCCTTACTGCGTACCAAACATTTCTAGGAATAGAGAAACATTGGAAAAGGAGGCGACAGTTCAATCCCTCTAGTCTGTTCCACTATTCAACTAACCCGGGCCTGATCTTAAATCTATTCTCCACCTTGGCTCTGTACCTACCTTCCTTCACTTGGCACAACAGGATATGTATCAAACAGAAACAGAATTTTTTCTTCATTCATTCACGGGATGAGAACATCACTGGCCAGGCCGGCATTTATTGCCCATCCCTAATTGCCCAGAGGGCAGTTAAGAGTCAACCCCATTGCTGTGGGTCTGGAGTCACATGTAGGCCGGACCAGGTAAGGATGGCAGTTTCCTTCCCTAAAAGACATTTGTGAACCAGATGGGTTTGTCCCTGACAATCCACTCATGGTCATCATTAGACACTTAATTTCAGATATTTTATTGAATTGAAATTCCACCATCTGCCATGGCGGGATTCAAACCCAGGTCCCCAGAACATTACCTGGGTCTCTCAATTGACACTCCAGCAATAATACCACTAGTCAGTTGTCTCCCTCAATGCCTCTAAGACCGTCTCCTGTGGTGGAAAGAGTCCAGGACGAGAGAGTATAACCTTATAACCTTATAGAACTCATTATGCCACAAAAAGTTTGTAATTTTAAATTTCAGTACTAAAATTGATACATATCCTACAATAAAACAAAGAGCTGTGGATATGGAGATCTGAAACAAACAAAAACAGGAATTTCTGAAGAAACTCAGCAGGTCTGGCAGCATCTGTGGAGAGAGAAAACAAAGTTAATGTTTTGAGTCCAGTGACCCTTCTTTAGAACTTCAAGACTTTATTTCAAATGGATTGAAATAGTATGTGTTTCTCACCATTAAGACTCAGACATTAGATACTTTTCCCATTAATCTTTGCAATGATGTTATTGCACATCACTGGAGTAGGTGGGATTTAAGCCTGTGCCTCCTGGTTCAGGAGCAGGGACACTACCACTATCCGAGACCCAATCAAAGATATTTTCATCAACTTGTTCAGGTATGTTATAATACAACTCTAGAGGAGGTGATACTTGAACCCAGACCTCCTGGCCTAAAGGCAGGGACACTACCACTGCAGCATACCCTGTTCAGTAGATGGGACAGGAACCAAGGCCTACTTGTAGGATAGGGACACTACCACGGTGCGACAAGAGCCCTGGCTGTAAATGTCTACCCACTCACTTCACAAGTAATGCACAGAAAACAGTTAATCTTTAACTGTCAGTGCCATTTCTCTGATTCTATCCGTAAGGCACTTGTGGGCCATAAAATTGCAAAGTGCATTTGAAACATCTACAGATTGGCAGGATCCTTTCTCTCTTTTTTCAGATTTATGGGCCATCCCAGACTTACTTCAGTTGCAGGCAGGCACAACAAGCAATTAAGAAGGCAAACGCTTAGTTGGCTTTTGTTACAGAGAGATAGCATTTGAAGAATAAAGACGTGCTAGCACAATGATGCATGGCATTGGCGAAGCCACACTTGAAATGCTGTGCCCTGTTTCTGGTCTGTTCACCTAATAGAACATAGAATATAGAACATAGAACAGTACAGCACAGTACAGGCCCTTCGGCCCACGATGTTGTGCCAACCTATTATCCTACTAAGATCAGTCTACCCTGCATACCCTACATTTTACTATCCTCCATATGCCTATCCAAGAGTCGCTTAAAAGTCTCTAATGTATCTAACTCCACTACCACTGCTGGCAGCGCATTCCACACGCCCACCACTCTCTGTGTGAAGAACCTACCTCTGACATCTCCCCTAAACCTTCCTCCAATCACCTCAAATTTATGCCCCCTCGTAATAGTCATTTCCACCCTGGGAAAAAGTCTCTGATTATCCACTCTATCTATGCCTTTCATCACCTTGTAAACATCCATCAAGTCACCTCTCATCCTTCTTCACTCCAATGAAAAAAGCCCTAGCTCCCTCAAGCTTTCTTCATAAGTCCTGCCCTCCAGTCTAGGTAGCATCCTGGTAAATCTCCTCTGCACCCTCTCTAAAGCTTCCACATCTTTCCTATAATGAGGCGACCAGAACTGAACACAATATTCCAAGTGTGGTCTAACCAGAGTTTTATAGAGCTACAGCATATCCTCACGGCTCTTAAACTCAATTCCCCTGCCAATGAAAGCCAACATACCATACGCCTTCTTTACAACCTTATCAGCTTGGGTAGCAACTTTGAGGGATCTATGGACGTGGACCTCAAGATCCCTCTGTTCCTCCACACTGCCGAGAATCCTGTCATTAACCCTATATTCTGTATTCAAATTCAACCTTCCAAAATGAATCACTTCACACTTTTCTGGGTTGAATTCCATCTGCCACTTCTTTGCCCAGCTCTGCATCCTGTCAATGTCCCGTTGCAACCTACAACAGCCCTCCACGCTGTCCACAGCTCCACCAACATTCGTGTCATCGGCAAACCTACTAACCCACCCTTCCACTTCCTCATCCAAGTCATTTATAAAGATCACAAAGGGCAGAGATGCCAGAACAGATCCCTGCGGAACACCACTGTTGACCGAGCTCCAGGCTGAATACTTTCCATCTACTACCACCCTCTGTCTTCTATTGGACAGCCAGTTTTGTATCCAGAAAGCCAAATTTCCCTGAATCCCATTCCTCCTTACTTTCTGAATGAACCTTCCACATGATTATTTGGAAAAGCATAGTTTGCTTAGAAATAGTCAGCATGGCTTTGTGAGGGGCAAATCATGCCTCACAAGCCTTACTGAATTCTTTGAGGATGTGACAAAACTCATCAATGAAGGTAGAGCAGTGGATATGGTGTATATCAAATGCCTTGCTAAAATCCATATACACCACATCCACTGCTCTACCTTCATTGATGAGTTTTGTC
>NC_063368.1:17336214-17358815 GCF_021869965.1 Rhincodon typus
ATTTCTAATCAAACTATGCTTTTCCAAATAATCATAAATACTATCTCTCAGAATCCTCTCCAATAATTTGACCACCACAGAAGTAAGACTGATCGGCCTATAATTTCCAGCATTATCCCGATTCCCTTTCTTGAACAAGGGAATGACATTTGCCACCCTCCAATCTTCTGGTACTACTCCAGTGGACAGTGAGGACGCAAAGATCATCGCCAAAGCGGCAGCAATCTCTTCCCTTGCTTCCCGTAGTAACCTTGGGTATATCCCGTCTGGCCCGGGGACTTATCTATCTTCATGTTTTTCAAAATTTCTAGCACATCCTCCTTCCTAACATCAACCTGTTCATGCATATCTGCCTGTTTCATGCTGTCCTCCCAAATGTCAAGGTCCCTCTCCCTGGTGAATACTGAAGCAAAGTATTCATTAAGGACCTCCCCTACCTCCTCTGACTCCGCACACAAGTTACCTCCACTATCCCTGATTGGCCCTACCCTCACTCTGACCATCCTCTTGTTCCTCACATAAGTATAGAAAGCTTTGGGGTTTTCCTTGATCCTACCCGCCAAGATTTTCCCATACCCGCTTCTAGCTCTCCTAAGTCCATTCTTCAGTTCCTTCCTGGCTACCTTGTAAACCTCTAGAGCCCTGTCCGATCCTTGCTTCCTCAACCTTAAATAAGCTTCCTTCTTCCTCTTGGCTAGGTGTTCAACATGTCTTGTCATCCAAAGTTCCTTCACCTTACCATCCTTTCCTTGCCTCAGTGGGACAAACCTATCCAGTACCAGTAGCAACTGCTCCCTAAACAGCTTCCTTATTTCTATTGTGCATTTCCCTGAGAACATCTGATCCTAATTGGTGCTCCATAGTTCTTGCCTAATAGCATCGTAATTCCCCCTCCCCCAATTAAATACTTTCCCACACCGTCTGCTCCTAGGCCTCTCCATGACTATAGTAACAGGGAGTTGTGATCACTATCACTGAAATGCTCTCCCACTGAGAGATCTAACACCTGACCTGATTCATTGCCAAACAGTGGGTATAATTTGCCAGAGGGAGTGCAACAAAAGTTCACAAGATAGGGTTTGTACTATAATGAGGAGACCGGAACTGGTACATTGACTATTTTAGACTATGAATTTTGACAGAGGCTCAACAGCATTGATACTGAGAGAGTGTTTCTCATGGAAGGGGCATTTAGAACACATGGCAACCCTCTCCGAAAGAAAAGGTTGACCATTTAAAACTGAAATGAGAAAATATTTCGGCACGCAAAGAGGTGTGAATCTTGGGAACCCTGCCAGTGTACTCTCAGTCATCAAGTGGGAACAGAGATTAGATAGATTCTTGATCCTACTGAGACTGATCCTGGAGCATTGGGCACAGTATTGGCCACCTTTCTTGTCAAAGAATGTCAATGCATTGGAGGCAGTTCAGAGAAAGTTTACCAAACTAATAACTAATACCAAACTAAGTTTACCAAACTGAGTTCTGAGGAAGAGTCACTGGACCCAAAACGTTAACTCTGTTTTGCCCTTCACAGATGCTGCCAGACCTGCTGAGCATTTCCAGCAACTTTGTTTTTGTTCCTTGTTTTTTTTTACCAAACTAATACCTGGTATAAGCTGTGCCTTCTTCTGGGGAAAGGTTGAACAAGGTAGGCTGGGTTTTGAAAATTTGCTTGAAGTGTATACGTTCTCGAGGGGGCTTGAAGAGTGGGTTCTGGACAGAATGCTTCCTCTCCTGGGAGAATCTAGAACTCGGAGTCACTGTTTAAAAATCAGATTAAAACAGAAATGAGAACATTGTGCTTTACTCTTGGTCGGTTGAGAATCTTCCGGAAAATGTGGCAGAAGCAGCGCCTTCGAATATTTTTAGAATAGGGGTGGATAGATTTTTGTTGAGCAAAAGGTTGAAAGGTTATCAGGGATTGTTAGGAATGCGGATTGAGATTGCAATGAGGTCAGCCATGATCTTATTGAATGGTGTTAGCATGGCTAAGGCCTACTCCTGCTACAGATATTTGTATGGCACTTAAGGGATAATGCTGGAATGGAGTTGAGGTAGAAAGGTAGCCATGATTTGGGGGTAACAATTTTGAGGGGCTGAAGGGCTTGCTCTCGCCCCTGTTTCTTCTATTCCTAAACTTATAGTGAGTCTTAGACACATAGCGACCTGTCATTTGCTTTGATATTCTCCTAAGCAAGCCACAGTGAAAGCCACAAGAGCATTTAATGGTCTTCATCAACATGACAACTTGCTTCCTCCATTGTGCATTAAATCCATTCCTGCATTAAAATCCCTTCAATCAAGTTTTCGCCTCTGACACAGCCATGCGATGACCCCCATCAAACTCAGAAGGTGCAAAACATGTGCCTGGGATCACAACAAACTGCCCCTCCTGGTCTTTCTTGACCATCTACAGCCAGTCACATGTTTATCCACATTATTCTCCTTTCATCATCAAGCAGCATGGGGCTGGTTCCATTTCAAACCTTCGTCTTTACTAAAAGAATCTCCTACAATGTTCCGTTCCTGCCCCTGCACCACTGTGTTCCACCAAGGATCTATCCCTAGCTCCCTCCTGTTGCTTACCTACATCCTTTCCCCTCAGCGACATCATCTGAAACAGGTCAGTCAAGTCCCACATGTACGCTAACATAAGATCTAGGAGCAGGAGTAGGCCATTTAGCCCCTCGAGCCTGCTCCACCATTTCATATGATCATGGCTGATTTCATCTCAGTCTCAACTCCACTTTTCTGTTCTCCATAACACTTCAACCTGTTGCTAATTAAAAATCTGTCTACTTCCTCTTTATATTTATTCAGGGTCTTGGCATCCACCACCCTCTGAGGGAGTGAATTCCACAGACAGCTACCAGTTACAGCGTGACACAACTTCTCTTCACCACCAGAGGTTGAATTCTCTCCCACAGAAAGCTGTTGGAGCCAGTTCATTAGATATATTCAAGAGGGAGATGGACGGAGCCCTTATGGCTAAAGGGATCAAGGGTTATGGAGAGAAAGTGGGAATGGGATGCTACGATAGCAAGATCAGCCATGATCCTATTGAAAGGTGGTGCAGGCTTGAAGGGCCAAATGGCCTTTTCCTGCACCTATTTTCTATGATTCTATGTTTGTCTGAAATCCGGTCTTGGATGAACCAAAATTTCCTTCAAATATTAGAAAAGTCATTGTCTTAAGACAAAATCCATTCTCTCCGTACCAAGTCCAGTCCATTCACTGGCATCTGTTTAAAACTGGACGAGTCTGTTCACAGCCTCAGTACCGTTTTTGACCCAAGATGAGTTTGTGACCACATATCCACACCGTCAGAAATCACACCTGCTTCCACCTCCATCATATCACCTGACTGCCTCCCACTTCTCTGAAACCCTATCCATCTCTACACTCGGCTGTTCCAATGTACTCTTAGCTAACCCCCTATCTTTTATCCTTTCTAAACTCAAGCTCATTCAAACCTCTGCTGGCCGTGTCCTAAATCACACCAAGTTCCATTTACCACATTAAACTTTGTCGTAGACTCATACAGCACAGAAGCGGCCATTTGGCCCATCAAGTCCACGCCAACCTATCTACACTAGCCCCACTTTCCAGCACTTGGCCCATAGCCTTGAATGTTATGACATTTCAAGAGCCTACTTATCCATGTCCTTTATAAACATTTTGAGGATTCCTACTTCTCCTATTCTCCATGTTCTGACATGTTCTGGTTCCTACTTCTATAGCACTTCATTGTGGACTTAGATTCCCTGTCCTGTCCTTTTACTCACCCTTCACTATTTATCACCGTCCCCAAACAAACTCTGTCATCCTTCAAGCATGGCCACTTGTGATTGCCCAACCTTCTTCTGCCCACATTATTGGCAGCTGTGCCTTTATCTCACTCTATTGTAAGTTCTGGAATCTCTCCTTAAACCTCTCTGATTGTCCACCTAACCCACTCTCCTCTTTAACCTCCTTAAAACTTGCCCCTGCCCAGCTATTCGTCACATGTTCTCAAGTCTCCTCCTTTGGCTCGGTGTTAGATTCTGTCTGATAACTCAGTGGTTATTAAGTTGTTGGAAGGGCTTCTGAGAGACAGGATTTACATGTATTTGGAAAGGCAAGAACCGATTAGGGATTGTCAACATGGCTTTGTGCATGGGAGATCATGTCTCACTAACTTGATTGTGTTTTAAGAGGACATAACCAAAAAGATTGATGAGGGCAGAGCAGTAGACATTGTCTACGTGGACTTTAGTAAAGCCTTTGATAAGGTTGGTAGACTGGTTAACAAGGTTAGATCAGGAATCCAGGGAGAGCTAGCCATTTGGATATAAAATTGCCTTGAAGGTAGGAGACGGAGGGTGGTGATGGAGGGTTGTTACTCAGACCGGAGGCTTGTGACCAGTGGTGTGCTGCAAGGATCGATGCTGGGTCCATTGCTTTTTGTCATTTAGAAAATGATTTGGATGTGAATACAGGAAGAATGGTTAGTAAATTTGCAGATGACACCAAAATTGGTGATGTAATGGAGACTGAAAAAGGTTCCCTCAGAGTACACAAGAACCTTGAACAGATGGACTGATAGGCTAAGGAGTGGCAGATGGAGTTTAATTTAGATAAATGTGAGGTGTTGCATTTTGGTAAGGGACGTTAGGGCAGGACGTATATAGTTAATGGTAGGGTCCTGTGGAGTGTTGCCGAAGAGACCTTCGGATTTAGGTTCATAATTCCTTGAAAGTGGAGTTGCTGGTAGACAGGATAATGAGAAAGGTATATGATATGTTTGCCTTTATTGGTCAGTGCATTGAATATAGGAGTTGGGACGTGATGTTATCGCTGTACAGGATATTAGTTAGGCCACATTTGGAATTCTGTGTTCAATTCTAGCCTCCCTGCTATAGGAAGGATATTGTCAAACTTGAAAGGGTTCGCACAAGATTTAACAGGATGTTACCAGAGTTAGAGGGGTTGATCTACAGGGAGAGGCTGAATAGGCTGGGGCTATTTTCCCTGGAGCATCAGAGGCTGAGGGGTGAACTTATAGACGTTTATAAAATCATGAGGAGCATGGATAGGGTGAATAGACAAGGTCTTTTTCCCAGGGTATGGGAGTCCAAAACTACGTTTAAGTTAGATAGGGGAAAAATGTAAAAGGGACCTCAGGGGCAACTTTTTCATGAGAGGATGATGCATGTATGGAATGAGCTATCAGAGGAAGTGGTGGAGGCTGGTACAATTGTAACATTTAAAAGGTATCTGGATGGGTATATGAATAGGAAAGGTTTAGAGGGATATGGGCCAAATGCTAGCAAATGGGACTAGATTAATTTAGGATATCTGGTCAGCTGGACGAGTTGGACCAAAGGATCTGTTTCCATGCTGTATGACTCTATGACTCTATGACTCCATACTCACATTGTGAAGCACCTCATGGTGTTTAACCACCTTAAAGTTTCAATATCACTACTAGTTACCATTGTTTCTGTTTAGTCAATGGAGATTGCCTGCTCTCCCCTCTTCAGATGTTCCAATGAAAGGGCATCACTCTTCTGTTCAGATTCATCTTGACCTGCTGAGTATTTGCAACAAATTCAGATTTTATTTGGCACTGTCTCTGTCCTGGGGGTGTACGATGGAGACTGTGCAGAGGCAGTTTTACTTGTAGCTAACCCCATGCTGTCCCTGTCCTGGGAGTGTTTGATGGGAGACAGTGTAGGGGCAGTTTTACTCTGTATCTAATCCCGTGTTGTCCCTGTCCTGGGAGTATTTGATGGGGGACAGTGTAGAGGGCTCTTTACTCTGTATCCAAACCTGTGCTGTCCCTGTCATGGAAGTGTTTGATGGGGACAGTGTCAAGGCAGCTTTACTCTGTATCTAACCCCATGCTGTCCCTGTCCTGGGGAGTGTTTGATGTGGACAGTGTAGAGAGAGCTTTACTGAATATCTAAACCCACGCTGTCCCTGTACTGGGAGTGTTTGACTGTGATGAGGAAAGTTGCATAATTCAAAACCTAAGTTTGAAAGAAAGTAGCAGCTGAGTTGATACTTTGACATTTCACAGGGTTAAGGTCAGAGGTAAGTAGCTCCTGCAGCATCAGATCCCATCGCAGGTGTCTGACCCCACCTTTGAATAAGCAAAAGCATACTATGGCTCTTCGCATCCCTGCTGATCCTTCCCTGAGTGGAAAGTCCCAACGGAACCAATAAAGACACAAGTGCCTGCTGTTAACTTTCTACTAGAACCTCGTTTAGATTTAATCAATGTGGCAACTCCGGGATAATGGTTTATTTGTGGTGTGCAACTCACTGGTTGAAGCCACGTTTAATCACACTTGCCCTTTAGTGAGCACTGTGTTTGTCACATCAAGTAAATAAACACTCTAACCCTGGCCTCAAGATTAATGAGGCTGGAGGGGAATGTTCGCCCTCTGTAACTCTCTCACTCGGTTTTCTGCTAACTCACTTTCCACTGCATGTTTTATTTTAAGGAATGCTGCTTCATTAAAAGGGTTAATGCAGTGGCATTAAATTTCTATTCTCTTTTCCTCTGAAGGATGCAAAAGAAAAGGTTTACCTCTTCACAGCCGGAACACTGCACTGTACAGCCACTGAAGTTGTTTCCGATTTTCTGTTGTAATGCGAGAATCACAGCAGCCAGTTGTGCAAATCATGGCTCTGCAAATGGAGATGAGGTAAAGGACCCGACCATCTGTGTTAAATTTGGGTTTTCTGGACCGAGCGAGAGATATTGACCAAGTCACCAGGGAGAACTCTCTAGCCTTTATTTGAGGAGAGGCCATGTGCTCTCCCAGATGGGCCTTCGTTTGACAATGCACCTGAATGATGCTGACGGGAGCAAATGTTCTGTTGTCCATCCCTTTGTATCCAAATGACTGTGTTGGGCCTACAAGTGGACAAGAGACCAATGAATATGGACAACGCTTCTCTTTTGCTTTGAGTTAAACAAGAAGACCAAATATTGCTTCACAGTAACAGGAGGAGGTCATTCAATCTCTGGAGACTGCTCTCCCTATTCAATCAAGATTATAACGATCTCCAACTTACCTCAATTTACCTGCCTTCGTTTCAAATCAATTGATATCATTCCCCAACAAAAAACCTTCCATCTCTTTTGGCTCCTTCCCTTTTCCTTTCCCAAGTGGGACCTGCAGCTGAAATGTCAGAATATTTTAAGGGACTTCAAATGGTTTCACTGTTAATTTATTCCTTTCAACTTATAAAATTTAACAATCAGTGTCATTAAACAGAGTCTCGGAAACTGCCTAGCGTCCTTCACATGAGAATAAGAGACAGAAAGAGAGGGGACACAGAATCCTTGCAGTCTTAAGCACTCAATAAAAAAAAAAGGCTGTGTGAGATACAGGAAGATGTTGCTTGCTGATTTGTGTCCACCTTACACAACTCAACAAGGCAGTAGTGAGGGAAATGCACCCCAGGTCCACAAGAGACAGACTTTAGAGCTTTTGCAAAACCTATGGCAGATAGTGGATTCAAGCAAATACCATTGGCATGCAATCAAGATACATTAAAACGTTTGTCACTCCTTTTGAAAGGTTTTTTTTTAAGAGATTGCTGTTTGGAATTGCATCTGATTTTACAGCCACTAACTCAAACATTGTACATGGTCTTCACTGAGTCATAGAGTCATGCAGCATGAGAATAGGCCCTTCAGTCCAATCCGTTTGAGCCAACCAGGTATCACAATCTGGCCTAATCCCATTTGCCAACATTTGGCCCATATCCCTTTAAACCCTTCCTATTCATGTACCCATCCAGATGCCTTTTAAACATTGTAATTGTACCAGCCTCCACCACTTCCTCTGGCAGCTCATTCCGCACAAACACCACCCTTAAGCCGAAAAAGGTACCCATCAGGTCTTTTTTAAATCTTTCCCCTCTTACCTTAAATCTAGTTTTGGACTCCCCTACCCTAGGAAAAAGACAATGGTTATTTGCCTTATCCATGCCTCTCATGATTTAATAACCTCTATAAGGTCATCCCCTCAGCCTCCGATGCTCCAGGGAAAAAGCACCAGCCTCTCCCTTTGGCTCAAACCTTCCAATCCCAGAAACATCCTTGTAAATCTTTTCTGCACCCTCTCAAGTTTAACAACATCCAACCTATTAAAGTGCAGCCAGATTGTACACAGTACTCCAAAAGTGGCCTCACCAATGTCCTGTACAACCGCAACATGATGTCCCAACTCCTAGAGTCAATGCACTGACCTGCTTCTGAGAAAAGGCATTCAGTGTAGTCATGAGAAATGGTGGAAAAGCACAATCAGAAAATTAAAGTGGTTGCAGGAAGAAGGTCTCACACTTAATGACAAGTCTGAATTCTCCAAAGAATTAAATTTTTTTGTGGGGGAGTGAGCAAGTTGTCAAGAGTAAAGCTATAAGGGGTTGCTGCTCAGAAGAGGTAACTGCCTGATTCTAGCTGTTGAACTCAAGCATCTAAATTCCTTTTTCTAGATGAGGTGCTGGCCTCTACAGCGAAACACACACTAACCCACCAGGAGCTCATGTGGTGCTGTGGCGGTTTCCCTAACTCTGAACTGGGAGGCCTGGGTTCGAATCCCAACCTGCTCCAGAGGTGACTAATAACATCTCAGAACAGGTTGATGAGGAAAATATCCACTCTAGACCACATTAAACCCCTAAAGAACCCACAGATGTAGAAAGTATGGATGGCAGCACCCACATGAATTTGAGCTGATTGGTAAATCTAAAACACCCCACAGAGATGTCTCCCTGATGTTCTGGACCAATCCTCATCCTTTACCCAGTATTATTAAACCTGATTGCCAAGTCATTATCTCATTGCTATTTGGGGGATCTTCCTGTAAAATGCTGCCTTGCATCTCAACAGCAGCTACATATTATGAAGTTCCTAATTGGCTGGAAAGCATATTAGGACATGAAAGATGCATGTTCTTTATTTAGTTTCAAACATAACCAGAATAAACGTCTTGGGTCATATCTCCATGCCAACATGTTTGCGTACAAAACAATAGTAACTGAAGATTATGTAATAATTCATTCATTGCAGAGCACTTGTAGGATGATCTACAGACCGGAAAAAGATGTCATGTAAAGGTTGCATCAGTTATTTCAGGCAATATTTGCCACAGGAGCTTCAGGATTTATCCCTGTCTGTCTGACATCTTGAGACAGGATTTGAAAGGCTTATTTAGACACTTGCTTTAAATGCTCACATGTTTGAGGTGAGGAGGGAGTATGAGGTTCGAAGGGGTAGTTTGAGATTTTTGTTTTATTCATTCAGGGGACGAGGGTGTCATTAGCTAGGCCAGCATTTATTGCCCATTCCTAATTGCTGTGGGTCTTGAGTCACATGTAGGCCAGACCAGGGAAGGATGACAGTTTCCTTTTCTGAAGGGCATTAGTGAACCAAATGGGGTTTTCCCGACAATTGACAATGGGTTCACAGTCATCATTAGACTCCTAATTTTATTTTTTTTAAATTGAATTGAAATTCCACCATCTGCCGTGATGGGATTCAAACCCATGTCCCCAGACTATTATCTGGGTTTTTGGATAAAAAGCCCAGCAATAATACCACTAGGCCATCACCTCCCCTCGGTGCCTTTTATTCTCCATCCCTCCCCCTACTCAGCTCCACATTGCCACCAGATTGTGATTACAAACACAATGATTTTATTATCGACTCACGGGAGGTGGGCATCGTTGTCTGCGCCAGCATTTATTACCCGTTCCTAGTTGCCCCTTGAGAAGGTGGTGGTGATCTGCCTTCCTGAACCGCTGCAGTCCACATGCTATAAGTTGGCACACAATACCCCTAGGGAGAGAATTCCAGGATTGTGACCCAGCGACACTAAAGGAACAGCGATATATTTCCAAGTCAGGATGGTGAGGCAAATGTAAGGGGAGTTTGCAGGTGGTGGTGTTCCCATGTATCTGCTGCGCTTGTCCTTCTAGATGGTAGTGTTCATGGGTTTGGAGCCTTAGTGAGTTTCTGCAATGCACCTTGTAGATCTACTACTGAGCTTCACTGGTGGAGGAAGCAGATGTTTATGGTTGTGGTGCCAATCAAGCAAGCTGCTTTATCCTGAGGCTAGACGAAGGGAGTGAAAAAAGGAAAAGGCAGTGGAAAATTAAAATTATGGATTTAGATAACAGTAGCTGGGAGCAGGCTCAGTTGGTTAATTGAATGGCCCTTTGCTGTGTTCTGTGCCCTATGGGATCTAATGACATTTCATCAAAGGGATGTGGCCTTGCTCAAAATGGCTGCCACACTGGGTTGGATGTCAAGAGTCATCCTTTCAAAGTTCTTCATTGTACATGCATTGCTTTGAGAAGTTTCCTGGCAACATGCTGTAGAAATGCTCAGAAGACTTAGTACTCATACCTCTGAGACCAACTCCATCTGGCCTTTCAAAGGGTATGATGCAAGGGGCTCATGTCCACTACTTCAAAGAAGATCAGAGGGGCTATCCTTGAGTAGCTGGTCAAGATTAATCCCTCAAACAACATCACTGAGAAGGAATACAAATGATCTGGTTATTATCATATTACTTTTTGTGGGAACCTGCTGTGCCAAATTGGCTGGAACTCTTAGGTTTGAGTTATAAAGAAAGGCTGGGATTTTTTTCACTGGAGTGTAGGATGTTGAGAGGTGGCCTGAAGTTTATAAAATAATGAGAGGTATAGATAGAGTTAATGGTAGTTGTCTTTTCCCTAGGATGGGGGACTTCAAAACTAGGGGGGCACATTTTTAAGGTGAGAGAGACTTAAAAAAAGACGTGAGGGGCAAATTTTTTATACAGAGGGTGGTTCACATGTGGAATGAACTTCCTGAAGAAGTGGTGGATATGGGTACAATTACAACATTTAAAAAAATGTTTAGATAAGTATATGATTAGGAAAGGTTTAGGCGGTCATGGGCCAAGTGCAGGCAGGTGGGATTAGTTTAGTTTGGGATTACGTTGGGCATATTCTGGTTGGACCAAAGGGTCTATTTCCATGCTGTAGGACTCTATGACAATGGTGAGTGCATGTTTAAAAAGTTGCATTATTGGCTATATAGTGCTTCTGATCTTGATGTGTGAAGGCTGCTATAGAAATACAAGTGTTTTATTCTTTCTAACACATTCTTCCTAACTCTCAAACCAAAAAATAAACCACAAAGACTTGCTCAATCAAAATCCTACTGTGTTATTTCAAAGCTCTGGGCTCTAGCTGTGCTCGAATTATGGGGTCCTCAGTCTTCTCTTTCTTGTGTGCGATCACGCATCCTCTCTGACCAATCTCTAATAAACACAATGAAAGTTCACCAGGAAGTCATTAGCGTATTTCAAACCAAAAACAGAAAATTGCTGGAGCCACACAGCTTGCCCACTGGCATCTGTAGAGAGAATGTAGAGTTAATATTGCAAGTCTCAAAGCATTAACTCATGTTCCTCTTTCCACACACGCTACCAGTCCTGCTGAGTTTCCCCAGCAATGTCTGGTATTGTTTCTGATCTCCAGCATCTACAGTTCTTTGTTTTCTTTGAGGGAATTTCAAATGGTGGGAAGTTATTAACAGCATGCTGTTTCTGCAGCAAACATTCATGGAAAGGTGAAGATAAAATTTACTTGACAGTCCTCCCCCATCAACAGATTCTCGAATGGGTCATTTGAGGGTTTATTACTTTCATTTCTTCACTGCTGTCTTCCCAAATTCTTCACTTGTGATCTGCTTTATTCATTAATTCGCCTGCCTGTTTCGAGGGTCTTTGGGTGTTCCATTTGGCTACATTGCAGCCCTGGACTGATATTAATAGGAGCTTTTTGTCATTTTCACCGAATGAGTGCTCATTAAACCCTGTTAAATAATAAATTTCTTTCAACAGCCATTCTTCTCCACTATATAAAGAAACACAAATGAACGGGAGTGTCATTTTTTTAATCTGGTTTTAATGAACTGTTCTGCTGTCTCTTAAACCAAAACAAGAAAGGGAAGGAGACAGAGAGAGGGAACAAAAAGTTGCATTTGTGTAGTGCCTTTCACAACCTTAGAACATCCCAAAGTGCTTGACAGTCAATGAGAATGTATGATGTTTATTCATGGTGGTAATGTTAGTAACATCGCAGCCAATTTGCATACAGCAAACATTAATCTGATTTTGTGATATTGGTTGAGGGATAAATATTTGAAACAAGGTACTGGGGAACACTCCCCTAAGCTTCAACGAAACAATGGCCATGAGATCTTTTACATCCGCCTGAGAGAAGATGAAGGGCCTCAGTTTAATGTCACTTCAGAAAGGCAGGATCTCCAACAGTGCAGCCCTCTTCAGTACTGACCCTCCGACATTGCAATACTCACTCAATAAAGACCTTCAAAAGTGTAGCCATCCCTCAGCATTGACCCTTCAACTGTGTAGCCTTACCTCAGTAATGACCCTCAAACAGTGCAGCAACCCCTCAGTACTGACCCTCCGACAGTGTGGCACTCCCTAAATGCTGACCGTCCAACAGTGCAGGACTCCCTCAGTACCGGCCCTCCGACAGTGTGGCGCTCCCTCAGCACTGAACCTCCAACAGTGCAGCACTCCCTCAGCACTGACCCTCCGACAGTGCAGTACTTCCTCAGTACTGACCCTCCGACAGTGCGGCACTCCCTCAGCACTGACCCTCCGACAGTGCGGCACTCCCTCAGCACTGACCCTCCGACAGTGTGGCGCTCCCTCAGCACTGAACCTCCGACAGTGCGGCACTCCCTCAGCACTGACCCTCCGACAGTGCAGCACTCCCTCAGTACTGACCCTCCAACAGTGCAGTACTTCCTCAGTACTGACCCTCCAACAGTGCGGTGCTCTCTCAGTACTGACCCTCCAACAATGCAGCACTCCCTCAGTACTGACCCTCCAACAATGCAGCACTCCCTCAGTATTGACCCTTCAACTGTGTAGCATTACCTCAATACTGACACTCCAACAGTGCAGTACTCCCTCAGCACTGACCCTCCGACAGTGCGGCGCTCTCTCAGCACTGACCCTCTGACCGTGTGGCACTCCCTCAATACTGACCCCCCAACTGTACAGTACTCCCTCAGTACTGACCGTCCGATAGTGCGGCACTCCCTCAGCACTGACCCTTCAACTGTGTAGCATTACCTCAATACTGACCCTCCAACAGTGCAGTTCTCCCTCAGCACTGACCCTCCGACAGTGCGGCGCTCCCTCAGTACTGACCCTCCAAAAGTGCAGCACTCCCTCAGTACAGACCCTTCAACTGTGTAGCATTACCTCAATACTGACCCTCCAACAGTGCAGTTCTCCCTCAGTACTGACCCTCCGACAGTGCAGCACTCCCTCAGTACTGACCCTTCGACAGTGCAGCACTCCCTCAGTACTGACCCTCCGACAGTGCGGCACCCCCTCAGTACTGACTCTCCAACAGTGCAGCACTCCCTCAGCACTGACCCTTCAACTGTGTAGCATTACCTCAGTCCTGACCCTCCAACAGTGCAGCACTCCCTCAGTACTGACCCTCCGACAGTGCGGCACTCCCTCAGTACTGACCCTTTAACTGTGTAGCATTACCTCAATACTGACCCTCCAACAGTGCAGTTCTCCCTCAGTACCGACTCTCTGACATTGCGGCACTCCCTCAGTACTGACCCTCCGACAGTGCGGCGCTCCCTCAGTACTGACCCTCCGACAGTGCAGCACTCCCTCAGTACTGACTCTTCGACAGTGCAGCACTCCCTCAGCACTGACCCTCCGACAGTGCGGCGCTCCCTCAGTACTGACCGTCCGACAGTGCGGCATTCCCTCAGCACTGACCCTCCAATAGTGCAGCACTCCCTCAGCACTGACCCTTTTAAGATGGAAGAGAAAGAGAAGGGAAGAAATAAAGAAATAAAAATAAATAAAGAAATATAGGTTAGAAAGACTGGGATGAGAGAGGGGATAAAAAGAGAGGAGGAATAAAAAAGAGGATAGGAGTGAGAGGAAGAAGAAGGAGGGCAGGAAGAGAGAAAATGAAAAGGAAAGGGGAAAATTGAAGGGAAGAGTGAGATGAAGAGAAGGAGAAGAAAATGGCAAGTCATTGTCAAGAATTTGAAGCAAGGTTTCCGAGTGAAGGGACAGCGATGAACTTGCTAGGGTGTTGGGGTTGAAATGGTGGCATGCTGTATTGCGACAGTGAGACCGGGAAACATAAGGACAGACTGGCATCTCTGCCTTTGCTGCCCAGCCCTCGGTTATGTATTACAAAAAAAGCTTTCAAGTTCACAGCCACATTCCCCGGCAGAGTGAGTAATGATGCTGTAATGATATTGGTCTCTGAGCAGCATTTCAATGAGGCAGCAGCAGTGGCTTGCTGCTGCAGTGTTGCTGCACTCTTGCACTACATCACGCTGTCACGAAGGTCTATTTCCCTTCAGATAAATGGTGACTGGATCTGGTGTTTCAAAGCCTCGAACACAGCCATACAGAAAGAAAAATAAAGCTGAAGCACTTTATAAATCTGCAAGGGCCTCAGTTAAAGCAGCCAGTGAAGGGCAGGAAATTATTTTTAACAAGTGCTTCGACTGAAAGCCTTAACAAGTAGCCCAAAGCTTTGATCTTGCCATATAATGTGCTCACAAAGTTTCTACAAGTTAACAGGGAGAGATGAAATTGCTGTGAATAAGATGTATCCAGTTGACCAATGTAACAATACGTCCTTGACCAATTACAAGTTCTAAGTAGCATCATGTGACTGCAGTGGATTTTATGCCTAGCACCAAGTTGACCAATCAGCACGGGACAATTGTGTGGTATGACTAATATAGCAACAACCCTGCTCATAGATCAAAAACCGGACAGTAAATCACAGAGAGAGAGGAAAGAAACAAGAGAAACAAAACATGGGGCAAATATTTCAGGGTCCCTTTGTGTCCTGATTGTTGATTTTTCTCTTGCTCCCCTTACAGCATTTTCACAGTAAGATGGAATTCACATCCTGGCCACGTCTCGTCTCTACAATGCTCTCTGTAAAATGAAAGGAAGACTTGCATTTATATAGCATCTATTCACAATCTCAGGACATTCCCTGAAAGCGCATGGCAGCCAATGATGTGTACTTTTTGCCCCAAGGTGCAGCCAATTCACACACCGTCGCATCCCAAAAATGCATCGTTGAGATGACAACCAGATGGTCTGTTTTGGGGTACAATTGAGGGGTGAATATTGGTGAAGTCACTAAAGAAGATCTTCTCTGCAGTTTCAAATAGCACAGGTCAGATGGACTGAATGGCCTCTTTCCATGCTGTGTCCATCTCTACTTCTTTGATCCTGTGTGGTCAATGCATGAGCTTCAAGTAATACAACATGCAGGAATCCAGGGTTAGTAGTGACATAAGTCATTACGGTTCACCTTAACCCATCTTTGTCCAGTCTGGAAGAAGATTCAGTGTACAAAGACACACAACCAACTTGTCTATGGATTGGTCCTGAGCAAATCTTCAACTCTTCTCCCATCAGTTTGAAACCAGACAAGGAGATAGCTTGTCTGTCCCAAGGAGGGATGGAGGACACACTGCAAGATTGACAAGCTCATATGATTATAGAGTCATGCAGCACAGAAACAGATCCTTGTTCCAACCTGTCCATGCCAACCAAGTTGCCCCAACTAAACTAGTCCCATTTGTTTGCATTTGGCCCATATCCCTCTAAACCTTTCCTATCCATGTACCTGTCCAAATGTCGTTCAAATGTTGTAACTTTACCTGCATCTACCACTTCCTCTGGCAGTTCATTCCACATTCGAACTACCCTCTGTGTGAAAACGTTGCCCCTCAGATCCCTTCTAAATCTTCCTCCTCTCACCTTAAACCTATGCTCCGCCATTCAAGAAGATCAAGTATTATAGGAAGTATATAGAGTCATACAGCACAGAAACAGACACTTTGATCCAACCAGTCCATGCCGAACATAATCCCAAACTAAACTAGTCCCACCTGCCTGCTCCTGGCTCATAATCCCCTCAAGCAAGTGCAGATGCAATTTACAGGAATGGTTCCAGGATTGAGGAACGTCAGTGATGAGGATAGATTGAAGAAGTTGGGTCTGTTATCCTTAGAGACAAGAAGACTAAGAGGAGATTTGATAGAGCATTTCAAAATCACGACCAGGGCTGGACAGAGTAAATATGGAGAAACAGTTCCCACTGGTAATAGAAAGGGGCATAGATTTAAAGTGATTTGTAAAAGAAGCAAGGGTGAAGTGAGGGAAAACCTTGTCAAAGCCTAAGTTTTGGACTCCCCTACCCTAGGGAAAAGACCTTTGCTATTCACCTTATCAATGTCCCTCATGGTTTTATAAATGTCCATAAGGTTAGTTTGCAATTGGAAGAGTTGACCAAGGTTGACCAACTCTGCAATTGTGCTCAGAAACTGGTGACAGAGCATCTTCCTTAGCCATCTGACTAAGTAACCTGCTACGCCACTTCAGTAGGCAGCTAAGAATCAACCATTGTTAAAATATCACTTTAAATGAGAACATGATAGTGAACTAGAATGCAGAACATCCCCCAAGCAGCCCCTCTCAGTCTAGACTGCACCTAGACTCAGTCTAGATTGTGGATTTGCTTCTTTTTATTTTGTAGTAATAGTCTGCTCAGCTCAAATCTGCCTCCTGTGACAGGTCTTAAAATAAGCTGAACATTATTGTCCATTTACCAGTCATGTGGTGAGGTTGGTAAGTTTATGTGGGTAAATGTAAAACCACAACCACTGGATTCTGGTGCCATATCAAAGTTTGCTACACAAAAGGACAGCACATGGTGTAGAGAGTAACATTTTAGCATGGACAAAGGGTTGGTTCGCTCACAAGAAGCAGGGAATAGGGATAAGTGGGTCTTTCTCAAGTTGGCTGAAGTGGATGCGGTTGCAGTTACAATGCTTAAAAGACATTTGGATAAGTACATGAATAAGAAATGTTTGGAGGGATATGGGTCACGTCCAGGACTGGGTTAATTTGGGATGATGATCAGCAAGGACTGGTTGGACCGAAGGGGCTGTTTCCGTGCTGTATGACTCCCCGAATCTATGGCTGTCTGGAACTGGTAGAGTGCCACAGGAGTTAATGGTGACTCCTCAACTCCTACCTGATGAGTACAGAATTGTTACAGGGCAGAACGAGGCCATTTGGCCCATCATGCCTGTGCCACCTTGTTTAAGTGAGTTTCTGTACCTAGTGCTAATCCTCTTTTTCCCCATGCACTTGCATTTTTTTTTAAATCCAGATAATTATCCAATGCCCTCTTGAACATCTCAATTGAACCTGCCTCCATCACACTTCCAGGCAGTAACTATTCGCTGAGTGAAAACGTTTTCCCTTACTTCATCCTTGCTTCTTTTGTAGATCACTATAAATCCATGCCCTCTCATTCTTATTTCTATTGCCAGCGGGAACATCTTCTCCCCATCCAGCCCTGGTCATGATTTTGAAAGCTTCTATCAAATCTCCTCTCAGCCTTCTTCTATCTCCAAGGAGAACAGTCCCAACATCTTCAAACTATCCTCATTGCCGAAGTTTCGCATCCCTGGAACCATTCCTGTAAATTGCTTCTGCACTCTCTCCAATGCATTCATTGTCTTCCTTTTACGCATGATCTTCTTGAATGACAGAGCGGCTTTGAAGGGCCAAATAGCTTAATCCCATTCCCAAGTCAGTGGCATGGTGGCTCAGTGGTTAGCACTGCTGCCTCACGGCATCAGGGACCCAGGTTTGAGTCCATTCTCAGGTGACTGTCTGCGTGGAATTTCTCCACATGTTGGCGTGGTTTTCCTCCAGGTGTTCTGGGTTCCTCCCACAGTCCAAAGATGTGAAGATTAGGTGGACTTATATGCACGGTTACACACCTAGGGTGAGGTCTTCGTCTGGGAAGGATGCTCTTTGGAGGGCTGGTGCAGACTCAATGGGTCGAATGTCTTCTTTCTGCACGGTCAGTATTCTATTTTTCTAAGGCAGTGGTGAGCTGTCTTCACAAACCACCCCAGTCTTTGCAGTGTAGGACTCCCGCAGTGTTGGGGCAGCACAGTGGTTAGCATGCTAGGATCCCAGATTCGATTCACACTCTGGCAGTTGTCTGTGTGAAGTTTACACATTGTCCCCGTGTCTGCATGGATTTCCTCTGGGTACCCCAGTTTCCTCCCACAGCCCAAAGATGTGCAAGTTAGGGCGGATTGGCCATGCTAAGTTGCCCCATAGTGTCCAGGGATGTGCAGGCTAGGTGGATTAGCCATGGGAAATATAGGGTAGCTGGGTGGGATACTCTTTGGAGGGTCAGTGTGGACTCAATGGGCCTAATGGCCTGCTTCCACATTGTAGGGATTCTATGAAGTTCTGTGTTCCTATAGATAGATCAAAAGGGCAACAACTGCTGGTCTTTCCCATATCCTATTAAAGATAAACTGAACAAATCAGCTAGGACTTTGAAGAGCTTCATGGAAATCTTTGTGAATTTTTTCTAAGTTTTATGTAAGATTTAGCAGGAAGATTTCAATTCAAGCCTCAGGAATCCTTGCTCCATGTATATATTCCATCCTCTAACATGGAAAACATTCCGGGATGCCAAACAGACTTGAAAATAAGCGTTGACTAGGAATGGGGAAGCAGATGTAAGACAGGGAGCAGATTTAAGATAGAGATAACAAGGGGGAAAGACAAGCCCCTTAAGCCTGCTCAACATCGGATGGTGAACCGGGATGGGGAGGGCGTCAAACTGGCATCCAAGCTTAAAACCTCTTTTCCTGGGGTGGAGGTTGGGTTAAAATCAGGACATGGTTTCTGTCAGTGTGAAGCCAAGATGCCTTCTGCCTTGCAGCCAAGAATCATAGAGTTGTACAGCACGGAAACAAACCCTTCCGTCCAACTTGTCCACATTGACCAACTATCCTAAATTAATCTAGTTCCATTTGCCAGCATTTGGCCCATATCCCTCTAAACCTTTCCTAGTCACATACCCATCCAGATTCCTTTTAAATGTTGTAATTGTACCAGCCTCTGCCACATGGGGAGGCAATGGCCTGGTGGTATTATTGCTGGACTGTTAATCCAGAGACCCAGGTAATGTTCTGGGGACCTCAGAGAACTATTGTTCCCTTATAACACAACCACGCCCACGCACCTACTTCCATGCTTTACAGTCATAGAGCTGTACAGAGTGGAAACAGACCTTTAGGTCCAACTCGGCCATGCCGACCAGATATCCTAAATTATTCTAATTCCAACTTGCCAGCATTTGGCCCATATCCCTCTAAACCCTTCCTATTCACGTATCATCCAGATGCCTTTTAAATGTTGTAATTGTACCAGCCTCCACCACTTCTTCTGGAAGTTCATTCCATAAATGCACTACCCTCTACGTGAAAAAGTTACCCCTCAACTCCCTTTTAAATCTTTCCCCTCTCACCTTAAACCTATGCCCCTCTACTTTAGTTTAATTTGAAACAGGAACAATGCGTACAAATAGAACTCTGTTTGCTTGCAGAGAACATGCCACTGAGCGTGAATTTAAATAGTTTCTAGGCAGTGTGACATGCATTGCAAGGCTGACTGATAATCTCAGATTGATTGGTCATGTAATTCTTAACATGTTGCTCAAAAAAGAAGGAACAGCTCCCCTGCTATTTAAATACTGCCATGGAATTTTTTGACGCCCATCTCAAAGGATATAGAGACTTCAGTTAAACATCTCAACCTAATTCCGGCACCCCCAACACTGCAGTGCAAACTGACCACCTGAATTAGAATCAAGTGTGTAGTTTGGAACGTGGGGCACAGTTCTGAGGAAGGGTCAAAGGACCTGAAGCGTTAACTCTGATTTTTCCTTCACAGATGCTGCCAGACCTGCTGAGCTTTTCCAGCAACTTCTGTTTTTGCTCCTGACATACAGCATCCGCAGTTCTTTCGGTTTTCCCACAGTTTTCTATCTCAGAGACAAAGTGTGCAACCCACTAAGTCATTGCTGATACTGAGGAAAGATGATATCTCTAATGCCTGCAGTTGATTATTGAAAAACATGCAGCTAATCTTGGAATCGAGCAATTGAGAAGTCGCCCACTAGCATTGCAGGCTTTCCTGTGCTCCCTGTTCTGCTCAGTAGGAGTTGATTAGAAAGTGGCCTCTTCCAATTGGTCACTGTGTGGTGGTCCCAGTTTGACCCTCTGCCTTATCCAGGGGTCCCTAGTGAAGACACCACCACTACATCAAATATTTTGCCTTGTCAACTCATCCCCAAACCCCCACCACTATATTGGTCGCGCAAGGATGAATCCCTTTAAGCAGGAGCATGTTGGATCAGTGAGCTGGACTGTGTACAGCGTTTAATCATTTTCTGCACCCACAGGGAGGCTTTTGTGGTTAAATTTAGAAGTTCGTAATGAAACTGGCTGTGGACTGTCACAGCAAACTGTGAGCCAAGCATTTACAGTGCCTGGGTCAGCAATGCTGCACAATCTATTGAGAAATTGAGAACTATGAACTCCAAAAAATATTGAGTGACTGGGATCACTCTGACACACACCCTTCCCACTGCACCTCTCTCCCTCTCTTACTTCCATTCCCTCCTCATGGAAATGAATTAAAGATATGTTAATGTACACCGGGTGTGGGGGTGGGGGTGGGTGGGGGAGGTTGCTTACCATGGCAACAGCATGGAGCTCAAGCCAATTGGCTAGTAATGTGTATCATACAAGGTTAATTGGGGAATGATTTAGTCTACGTGTCTACACTTGGGTAACTAATGCAGATCTGAGGCAAGCTCCAAGTGCCTGGTATATTTAATCCTCAAAACGTCTGAAGGATCTGGGTGATTCAAGGTTCAAATGAAGGCAAAAACACAGTTTGAAAAACTAGGAAGCTCTTGATCTTCAGCTGCCCAAAAGTGCCTCACATTGTGACATATGAAGAAAGACTGGATCGACTGGGCTTGTACTTGCCGGAATTTAGATGAATGAGGTGAGATCTCATAGAAACATATAAAATTCTGATGGGACTGGACAGGCTAGGTGCAGGAAGAATGTTCCCAATGTTAGGGAAATCCAGACAAGGGGTCACAGTCTAAGAATAAGGGGTAAGCTGCTCAGGACTGAGTTGAGGAAGAATTTCTTCACTCAGAGGGTTGTGAACCTGTGGAATTCTCTCCCACAGGAAGCTGTTGGGGCCAGTTCATTAGATATATTCAAGAGGGAGCTGGACATGGCTCTTGCAGCTAAAGGGATTAAGGGGTATGGAAAGAAAGCAGGAACGGGACACTGAGATTGCATGATACAGCCACGATCATATTGAACGGTGGTGCAGGCTCGAAGGGCTGAATGGGCGACTCATCATCATCATAGAACGCCCACCCTTCCCTCACCTATTTTCTATGTTTCTATCTGCAAAGTGCTTGGTGAAGTGTAGTCAATATTATACTATTAGTAGCTAATTTGTGCACAGCAAGCTTGCACAGACTGCACTGTGATGAAGACTGTCTGAATTTGACAGAGGAATAACTAATGGCCAGGACCCTTAGAAGAGAGTTCTTCTCTGTATTAGTGGCTGTGGGATCTTTTGAAAAGGGGAAACTGAAGTCTGATCTGACGTCTCACCATGAAGCAACCTAACACAGAGCGGCAGTCTGAGTCTGTTCCATCTCCAGCTCCAGTTAGAGCGATCTCTATCCCAAATTCTGTGTAATCGGTTAGGGTGTCTTGCACCATTGCACTATGGAGCCATTGTGAAACTGTGAAAGTGACAGGGAGCTCACCGTACATAGATAACCAAATGATTGCAAACTTCCATATCTGAGCACTGACCCCAAAACCTGGGCATCCTGGAAGGGAAGGGTGAGCAGTTCAGTTCATAGGAGACCCTCACCAGAGAGAAATTAAAAGCCTTTGAATTCCACACTGGCACAAGGATTCTCCTGGAGTTAGCACAGGCTCATTGGTAACATCTGATAAGAGTGGCAGGTTGACCACAATGACATTTGGGAAACTCTGCACTGTCGAGGGAAGGTTCAGAGAGAAGCAGATTGATGCCAGCTGTCTAAGTGAGTGAAAACACAGGAGGTGACAGGGGTAGCAAATCTATCGATGGTGACTGATTCCTCCTCTGCCTGAATGTCACCGATCAGATGGCAACAGAGATAGATTTTTATTCTCAGAGATAGAGTCATAGAATCCCTACAGTGTGGAAACAGGCCCTTCGGCCCAACAAGTCCACCACTCTCTCCGTGACTCCCTTGTCCGTTCCACACTCCCCACCAGCCCCACCACACCCGGCACTTTTCCCTGCAACCGCAGGAAGTGCTACACCTGCCCCCATACCTCCTCCCTCACCCCCATCCCAAGCCCCAAGAAGACTTTCCACATCAAGCAGATGTTCACCTGCACATCTGCTAATGTGGTATACTGCATCTGCTGTACCCGTTGTGGCCTCCTCTACATCAGGGAAACCAAGCGGAGGCTCGGGGACCGCTTTGCAGAACACCTACGCTCGGTTCGCACGAAACAACTGCACCTCCCAGTCGCGAACCATTTCAACTCCCCTTCCCATTCCTCAGACGACATGTCCATC
>NC_063368.1:17358915-17368041 GCF_021869965.1 Rhincodon typus
TACTAACCTCATCCCGCCCCCTTGACCTGTCCATCCTCCCTGGACTGACCTATCTCCTCCCTACCTCCCCACCTACACTCACCTTTACTGGCTCCATCCCCACCTCTTTGACCTGTCTGTTTCCTCTCCACCTATCTTCTCCTCTATCCATCTCCCCCTCTCTATTTCAGAACCCCCTTCCCCTCCCCCATTTCTGATGAAGGGTCTAGGCCCGAAACGTCAGCCTTCCTGCTCCTATGATGCTGCTTGGCCTGCTGTGTTCATCCAGCTCTGCACCTTGTTATCTCAAAGTCCACACCGACCCTTGGAGCATCCCACCCAGACTCATCTCCCTATAACCCACCTAAGCTACACATCCTTCAACACTACAGGAGTACCAGGAGGAAACCCACGCAGACACGGGGAGAATGTGCAAATTCCACACAGACAGTCGCCCGAGGGTGGAAGCGAACCCGGGTCCCTGGCGCTGTGAGGCAGCAGTGCTAACCACTGAGCCACCGTGCCACCCCAAACATCCACTGCAGTGTGAAACATGGCCACAGCAGATCGAGAGACCCGGTTTGTGACATTAAGTTGCTTTGTACCAATGACACGAGCTCAGAGATGGGCCCACTCAGATGTCATATTGCCAGGAGCATGGCCGAAATGTGAATTAACACGCCAGAGCTGAGGTAGCCCATAAATGGCTCCCAGCTCGCATCCAATTGTGCCCCTTAGCTTCCTGCCAGTCACACAGTGTGAAGAGGTTCCCAACCATTCTAGAATAATCAGAAGTCTCCTGAACTCGTTGATCCCTATCCTAAGTTCTGCTTCTAATAGCCCGAAAGATTTAAGCTCCCCTCCACACTTCATCTCTGTCCCATCTCCAGCCTCCTCGTTGCTTTTGTCTAGAAGGAACACTGACTGACTGAAAGGCTCATCAAGCTGGTATTAAAGTGAAACAAAACCTTTTAACGAATGGCCCAGGAACCTCTCATTGAGTGCCATTAAAGATGGCAGGACAGGCTGAGAGAATCATAGAATCCCTACATGCAGGGAGAGGCCATTTGGCCCATCATGCCTACACCAACTCTCTGAAGAAATACCATCCAGGCCCAGAACCCCAACCCCACAACCTTACATCCCCCATGGCTAACCCACCTAGCCTATGGATTCCCAGACACTATGGGCAACTTAGCATGGCCAGTCCGCCCTAACCTGCACATCTTGGGACTGTGGGAGGAAACCCACGCAGACACAGAGAGAATGTGCAAACTCCACACAGACAGTCATCCAAGAGTGGAATCAAGCCGGGTCGCTGGCGCTGTGAGGTAGCAGAGCTAACCACTGAGCCACCATGCCACCCAGTAATAGAGAGCTGTTAATGAAGCATACAGAATTCTCAGCTTCATAAATAGGGGTATAGAATACGAAAGAAGGGAAGTTATGATGAACATATATAGGATACCATTTAGACCTCAGCTGGTATATTGCCTATGGTTCTGGGTGACACATCTGGAAGAATGTGAACACATTGAAGAGAGTGTAGAAGTGGCTTAAAAGAATGGTCTCAGGGATGAGAAGCTTCAGTGATGAGGATAGATTGGCAAAAGTTTAGACTGTGTAAGAATTAGGGGTAAGCCATTCAGGACTGAGATGAGGAAGAATTTCTTCACTCAGAGGGTTGTGAACCTGTAGAATTCTCTCCCACAGGAAGCTGTTGGGGCCAGTTCATTAGATATATTCAAGAGGGAGCTGGACATGGCACTTGCAGCTAAAGGAATCAAGGGGTATGGGGAGAAAGCGGGAATGGGATACTGAGATTACGTGATCAGCCATGATCACATTGAATGATGGTGCAGGCTCGAAGGGCCGAATGGCCTACTCCTGCTCCTGTTTTCTATGTTTCTATATTTCCCTTGGGGGTAAAGAAGGCTGAGGGATGATTTGATAGAAGATTTCAAAATCTTGAGGGTTCTGGACAATGTAGACAGACAGAAATTGTTCACATTCATAAAAGGGTCAAGAATCAGAGATGGTAAGAACTGCAGATGCTGGAGTCAGAGATAACACAGTGTGGGACTGGAGGAACACAGCAGGCCAGGCAGCATCAGAGGAGCAGGAAAGCTGACATTTCAGAACGGTTCTAAAGAAGGGTCCCGACCCGAAATGTCAACTTTCCTGCTCCACTGATGCTGCCTGGCCTGCTGTGTTCCTCCAGCTCCACACTGTGTGTTATCCAAGAGTCAGAGAATACCATTTTAAAATGCTTCGTAAAAGAGGCAAATGTTTCAGGAAAAAGGCAGGAGGTTGACACTGAGTTAAAATGCTCTGAGAGCCAGTGCTGACACAATGGGCCAAATGGATAACTGTGTGCTTTTTTGATTCAGTAAACCACATCAAACCAGAGAGAGTGGGCTCTACTATGTGAACCAGCAAGGCAGCTGGGATACCACAGATAGTCTTAATAACCCTGAGCCAGAGAGAGGAGGCAATGCCAAGCTGTATGTGTGAGAATTAGCTGGCACATCTAGTTGGTACGAATGGGTGGAGTGAGGGCTAAGACCCTCATGGTATTTGAACAAACTGGTGACACTATTTTTTATTCGTTCATGGGTTGTGGGCATTGCTGGCTGGGCCAGCATTTCTTGCCCATCTTTCATTGCCCTTGAGAAAGGTGGTGGTGAGCTGTCTTCTTGAACCTTTGCAATCTAAGTGCTGTAAGTACACCCACAATGTCATCACTTGACAAGTGACCTTTTCGTTGTTCATTCATGGGATGTAGGCATCACTGGCAAGACCAGCATCTCTCGCCCATCCCTAATTGCCCTTGAGAAGGTGGTAGGGAGATATCTACTAGCAATTGAGTTCCATAAGATATCAGAGCAGATAGGCCATTCAGCCTATCGAGCCTGCTGTACCATTCAGTCACAGCTGATATGTTTCTTAAACTCGTCCTCCTACCTTCTCCCCGAAACCCTTGATCCCCTTACTAATCAAGGACCTATCTATCTCTGCCTTAAATACACTCAATAATTTGGACTCCACAGCTCTCTGTGGCAATGAGTTCCATAGATTCATCACCCTCTGGCTGAAGAAATTCCTCCCAATCTCAGTTCTAAAGGGTCATCCATGTGGTATAGGTGCCTACTGTGTGCTGATGGGTGAGAGTTCCCAGCAACTGTGAAGGAAAAGTTGTATAGTTCCACATCAGGATGGTATGTGGCTTGGAGCGTGAGCCTTTGCATCTACCAACACCACTGAGACTGACCTGGCAGCAAGGAATTGCTTCCCTGACTGCCATCCCAGATGCCCACATGAAAATGTGCCAAGCTTTGCATTTTGGTCTGCCCTTGGGATGGTTGGCATGCTCCCAGCTAGATGAATACCAGTGACACTGAGCTGGTCTGTAATTATCTATGGAAGGACAAAAAGCCATCCACAAGCCTTCCTTTGCTGGAATTGATCAGGTTAGGAGCAGGGTAGTGATAGGGAATCCCATCTCATACCCACCTACCCTATCAAACAGGGGAGGCAATGGCCTAGTGGTATTATCATTGGATTGTTAATCCAGAGACCCACGTAATGTTCTGGGGACTCACGTTCAAATCCCACCACAGCAGATGGTGGAATTTGAATTCAATAAAATATCTGGAATTAAGAATCTAATGATGACCATGATCCCATTGCCAATTGTTGGGGAAAAAAAATCTGGTTCACAAATGTCCTTACCTGGTCTGGCCTACATGTGACTCCAGATCCATAGCAATGGGGTTGACTCTGAACTGCCCTCTGGGCAATTAGGGATGGACAATAAATGCTGCCTAGTCAGCAACACTTTCATACCATGAATGAATAAAGGGAAAAAAACCCTTTGCTTCCAAACTCACCTTGGATGAGGGCATTAAATTATTCATGCGTACATATTTTGTAATTTTGCTCCAGAAAAGTCTGGCTCTAATTTTTGGACTCTGCTTCCTGGTCCTAATTTTATTGTTAAAAAGAGTCACAAATTTGATGTTTTTCACCTTGCACTATTCATGATAAGGTCATTAGAAACCAAATTTTGAAAAGGGTCACCAATTGCAACATTTGGTTTCTCGTGTCCCTGTTTTGAAGAGTGTAAAATGAAAAACTTCCAATTTTTGACTCTTTTCGTTAATGTTTAAGCTCTCTTTAAACAAATAATTATTCCCCAATTACTGAAAATAGCTTCAGTCTAACTGCCCCTATAGGTCTCCCTGACTATTTCAAATCTTCAACCATAATCCCCTTAATTTTCTAATACAGGCTTTCATCCTGGGCAGCACGGTGGCTCAGTGGTTAGCACTGCTGCCTCACAACACCAGCGAACCACGTTTGATCCCAGCCTAGGGTGACTGTCTGTGTGGAGATTGCATGTTCTCCTTGTATCTGCATGGGTTTCCTCCCACAGTCCAAAGATGTGCAGGTTAGGTGGATTGGCCGTGCTAAATTAGTGTCCAGGGATGTATGGGTCAGCCATGGGAAATGTAGGATTGCATCTGGGTGGGATGCCCTTCAGAGGATTAGTGTGGACTCAATGGACTGAACAGACTGCTTCCACACTGTAGATATTTTATGATCCTTTAAAAAGTGCCTTGCTGGAAGAATTATTATTTTCACTTTGGAATGAACATCTGCACAGAATTATATCCCGGGGAAACTTCACAGCATTCCATAGAAAACCAGACCATGAGCTAGGGATCAGGTAGTTCTGGATATCTCAGTGTCTTTTATTAAATATTCTTGTGGAAGAAGTTGTGTTAATATCACTGCCACTTATTTTCAAAGAACTGCAAACGTAAGCTGCGTTTATATATAGATATATAAATGATGCTTGTGTAGCTGAAATGATCCAATATATATTCCTTGAGCACCAATGCAGTAAAACACTAAAACTGCGACGGTAAGCAAATAATATAACTAACAAAGGATAAGTTACATTGATAATATAGTCTGGTTGCTTGAGGTGAAACTGGAGTAGAGAATGATTCATTTTATGTGATTTGAAAATGAATTCCCTATTTATTTGGCTTTACTCTTTGCTTGCAGAAGGACATTATTACCAGCTAATTATTCTGCAACCTATTAGAATCTGTGACCTGAAAGATGTCTCTCTTTAGCAGGCAATTGAAAGGCAATAACTTCAAGCACATTAGCGTTTGGAGCAAAGAACTCACCACACTGGAGAGAGCAAGTCCTGCTCTAGGTGAGATTTAATGCTCCTAAAACAATACTGGGTCTGAAAGGGTTAATTTATGAGGACATGTTGTTTTGTCTAGAATTAGATAGAAGATTAAAGGGTGATCCAATCAAAGTGCTTAAGATGATTAATTAGAATAATTTGTTGGGGTGGGTAGCAAAAACACAGGTCATAAATTAGAGATACCTGTCGGTCTTTCAGAGGGTGATGTGAAAATCTATAACTCTCTCCCTTAAAATGCCATCGAGGCATTGTGATTCCCAGGATCCAGGCAATCATTTAAGAGTTTTGCAGCTGAGATTAATAAATTTTTGTAGGGCGAGGGTTATTGAGTTGCTAGATCTGTTTGGTAAGTACGGTGATAGTGCCACACAACACAATGGAGAGGATCCTCAATGTGAAGACAGGACTTTGTCCCTGCAAGGACTGTGCGGTGGTCACTCTTAGAGATAGGTCTGTGGCAGGCAGTGTACTCTGCGCTCTTGCCATTCTCAGTGCTTCCTCAAAAAATAGGGGAGGAGGAGCACTGATTCAGCAATGGAGGGGGAGGCAGGACATGGTAATCTGAAGTTGGTTTCTAGGCCCACGTTTGACCTGATGCCATGAAAGTCCAGAGTCAAAATGGGGAGGTGATGACCTAGTGGTATTATCGCTGAACTGTTAATCCAGAGACCCAGATAATGTTCTGGGGACCTGGGTTCAAATCCCGCCGTGGCAGATGGTGGAATTTGAATTCAATAAAATATCTGGAATTAAGAGCCTAATGATGACCATTGTCAATTGTTGGAAAACCCCATCTGGTTCACTAATGTCCTTTAGGGAAGGAAACTGCCATCCTTACCTGGTCTGGCCTACATGTGACTCCAGACCCACAGCAATGTGGTTGACTCTTAACTGCCCTCTGGGCAATTAGGGATGGGCAATAAATTCTGCCTGGCCAGCGATGCCCTCATCCAATGAAGGGATAAAGAAAAAAAAATTGTTGAGGACTTCCAACTCTCACCTGATCAATGTGCCACCACCTCTACTGCCAAGTAGAACAAATTAAAGACAGGGATGGTGTTGGTGTTGTCTGGGACATTGGGTGTAAGTTAACTGCAGCTTAAGTCCCCAGGAGTAAGTAAGGAGAATTTTTCATGATCAATCGAGCTTTGTCTTAGTCAATGTCAGGTGACCTGCCATTTCAAAGTCAACAAGATGTTGACTGGAGCAGGTAAGGATAGCATTCATGAAGCGGATTTTTCCTAACAACTATCAACAATTGTTTCATGGTCATCAATAGACTTTTAATTCCAGGTTTTTATTTGATTACTATGGTGAGATTCAAACCCGTTTTCTTCAGAATATTACCTGGCTCTCTGGATGACCAGTCTCAGGTCGATACCATTTGGCCATCACCTCTTCACTCAATTATTGGCATCCTCAGAATTCGATACACAGAGTCATAGAGTCACACAGCACGGAAACAGACACTTCGGTCCAACCAGTCCATGCCGAACATAATCCCAAACTAAACTAGTCCCACCTGCCTGCTCCTGGCTCATATCCCTCCAAACCTTTCCTATTCATGTACCGATCCAAATATCTTTTCCAATCAATGGTTGTGTAGAGGACAATCGAGATTTACATGTCTTGCTCACTTCAAGACAAGCCCCCACTCCCTTCCTTGCTTACTGATAAACTTTGAGAAAGAAGCACCCATGGCTGGGGAATGAAGTAACTGTGTAGCTGGGAAGCGAAGCTGAATGAAAATGTATGGTTGAGTTCCATTGGCCCATGGAAGGGACAGGGATGGAAGAATTGTACAGTTTTGGAAGGGGAGAAGGCTATTCAACCCATCCAGCCATTCAATACGATTAATGTTGATCAAACACTTTAATGCCTTTTATTCACCTCATCCCTGTGCACTGTTGGCAATCAGAAATCCATTAATCTCTAAATTAAACATACTCAAAGATTGAGCTTCCTCAGCTGGTTGGGGTAGAAAATTCCAAAGGACCGTAACCTTCAGAATTAAGAAAAAGTCTCCTCATCTCGGACCTAATTGGCTTCATCCTTATTTTTAAATAATTGTTTGGTTGTGGGATCACTTAGACCTGGCAATTATATGCTATATGGTAGCTTCACTAGACTGACCCTCTATTTTTTGGTAATCTTGTGGTTACCAAAGGTGCTACTTAAATGCAAGTCCTTTTTGTTGTTGTGAGTGTTTCTGATCATTAAAGTTTGTAAATGCTCCATTGCGCTATAAATGTTGACTTGGAATCTTTTGGCATATCATTTCAGAGGATTGGAACAAAATCTTTCACTATCCTCTGCTTCTCAGAGCTGGGGAGATCTATCTTCCAAAATTAGACAGGAAGACTACTAATGTACAAAAACCGATGCAGATGCTGGAAATCAAAAAACAAATCAGAAGTTGCTGGAAAAGCTCAGCAGATCTGGCCACATCTATGGAGAGAAATCAGAGTTAATGTTTCGGGTCCAGTGACCCTTCCTCAGTGACCCTTCCTCAGAACTGATGTGACCATTCTGAAGAAGGCTTTCTAGACTCCAAGCATTAACTCTGTTCCTCTCTCCACAGATGCTGCCAGACCTGCTGAGCTTTCCCAGCAGTTTCTGTTGGCTATTAAAGTAGTCTGCAATGTTGCACCTTCTGAGTCCACTCTCTGTGGAACCTTCATCTTGGGAATGATCACATTTGGGAAGGTCATACAAGGCTTCGCTCATTAAAACGTGACCATTTTATGTTTATCAAGTGTCATGTGCAGCAGAGCTGAGGAATAGAACCCATTCTGTCTGGGTCCTGCTGGCTCAGCAAAGATTCGTCACTGGAATCGAACCTGCAGCATTTTTGGTCTTGTGACTCAGTGACTGATCATGTGATGCGCTTGTTCACCGAGGTCAGTCCAGTGTCCTACCAGATGATTAGCCACTCCTTCTGGCCTCACTGACTCTTAAGCCCTCTCTAAATTAGACCTAAAGAGTGTGCCTGAACCTATCCACACTGTATAAAGAGTCCTGTATTAGCTCCTGTTTTATTAGAATATGTCCTGATGAAAGCCTGCATTGTGGAAATCTCTTGCTTCCCCCTTCTGCACACCTCCCCCAACGACCCCCCCCAACCCCATATTAAATCAGCAAGAGCATCAAGTCATTGAAATCACTTTCCTCTATGCGGCTCAATGATAACTTAAACTCCTGGCCATGTTCCAGCTTTCCATTTCTGTGTGAAGAGAAGCATCTGAGCTCAGATTCGCCAACGTTTAGTCCTGGCTCCCATCCAAACTCACAGAAAGTGATACTTGGCTCCCACTGACGTACCTGTGCTCTTGGAAATATCACTCACATCAACTTTGAAAGGCTCCCCCAGCGCAATAAAAGGGCGATGCCCACTCTCTGATGCCGTGTCGCACCCTCCTCACCCCTGACCCACAGCCATGACCTCTACCACACAGAGGGTGAGGAGGTGGGGTCTGCAAGGCCAGAATGGGAATTCAACCCCATGCTACTGGCACCAAGCCCGCCCACACTGACCATCCAGACAACTGACCCCCTAAGGATTTAATTTGATTTGATTTATTGGAGTCACATGTACCTAAGTACAGTGAAAAGGTTTGTTTTGCAAGCAGTAGGGGCAGATCATAGCAAACAAGGACATACAGATCATAGGGTGCTTAGACAGAGTGAGGCACACAAGGTTACACTGCACAGGAGGTGCACAAAAGCAAGCCCTTTATTCCCCAGGATCATTCTTGCAAACCTCCTCTGGACCCCTGCAAATGCCAGTACATGCTTCCTTAGAGATCTGAGATAACAAGGTGCAGAGCTGGATGAACACAGCAGGCCAAGCAGCATCAGAGGAGCAGGAAGGCTGACGTTTCGGGCCTAGACCCTTCTTCAGAAAATTTTCTGAAGAAGGG
>NC_063368.1:17373041-17405462 GCF_021869965.1 Rhincodon typus
AGGGGGGGAAGTGGGGAGCAGGGGAATACAGAGGGGGGAAGTGGGGAGGAGGGGAGTACAGAGGGGGAAGGGGGGGAGGGGAGCACAGAGAGGGAAGTGGGGAGCAGGTGAATACAGAGGGGGGAAGTGGGGAGGAGGGTAGTACAAAGGGGGAAAGTGGGGGGAGGGGAGTACTGAGGGGGAAGTGGGGGGTGGGGAGTACAGAGGGGGTAAGTGGGGTGAGGGGAGTCCACATGTGGGTAACACTGCCCCCACTCCATCACACGTCAGATACTTTGTGAAACCGGCTGAAAGACAATGTTTTGCCCTTTCTCAGTTTCACTAACCCACTAAAAATTGGCCATTTCTAGTAACTCCTCCTCTGACATTACAGACATGTAACTGAGAGCCCGCTCCTGTCTGGCCTCCAACTCTCAGCTCCAAACCCACCCCCCCAACACCCCTCCCGACTACCCCAACTCCCATCGCCATCCTCACGAAGATTCCTCAGAACCTCCTGAGCTGTCCCCTTTGTGTCTGAGCCACATCACAGAGTGGCGTCAATGACCCAAAGAACATCATTGGCATTGTGTTTAAGTATCGACATGGTCTTGGGTTACCGACACATGGCACAGCTCAGGGTGCCTTGGGTCACCTTTGCAATCTGTTGGTTTAAGTTTGATGTGAAACTTCACCAATCCAAACCCCCAACTTCCCCCACCTCCCGTCCACCAGCCTTCCCACCTAACTTTTGCCCTTTCTCCTCCTCTGTCTCCCCAGCCCTCTTGATAGTTATCATCCCTGTGAACAGGCCATTAAGATGCCCCCTTGTCTCTGCCAGCCCTGTCATGTCAGCTCAGCACTTTACAGGAGGGGCTCCCATTTCTTTACTGCACAGGCCCAAACCCGACATCATTGACTTCTTCCCTATGACAGTGAAGCCTTGACTCCATAGAATAAGAAGTCGGGGGAGGGAGAGACGAGGGGGGTGGGGTTTAAATGGTCATTCATCATGAACCTAAAAATGGCGTTGGATTTCCATCAAACTATTCCGCCAGAACGCTGGTGGAAATATCAGAGCTCTGGCCACTGTACCCTACAGTTCTCACCAAAGTCCATTATCACCCTCTCTACTGCCCAGAGTACTGCATCCGCACTTCACCAAGACTGGGTTACCAACTCACATCAGTGACCCAATCAATGACAGACCTGCTGCCCCTAGTGCCCAGCACCCCCTTAGACATCTACAATGTTTTCAACACCCATCGCAAGAAAGCTTCAGGGCAAAGAACAGAAAGACTTTCAGACAATTAAACTGAGTAATTTCTTTTTCTTTCAATCTCATAGGTTTAAGGGGAAGGGTGGGTCTGACTGACCACAGGCATGCTCAAAGGAAAGAAACATTCAAAAAGGGATCAAAAAGATTCAAAAATGCATAAATATTTCAGAGCAAAATTCAGCAAGGCCAAACTGGTTGAGTGTTACTGCAGATCCATTGCTGGTGATGTTTCTCAATGGTCAATAATTCAGAACTGCCAGGTTCATTTAACCAGAGTTGACAATGTGCAAGGTTATGTTGGCAGCAAATGGCCATTGTCAAATTCATGAATCTGGAGAGTATTTGCACAGCGTCTTTATCTTTCCAGAGTGGAGGCCTTTCACTATCTCTCTTCATCCTAAGTTCTCCTGTGTTTTTAGGACAGTGTACACCTCAATGTGGTGGGGGGGGGGGGGGGGGAACCACCTTAGCAGGCTTGAGTGTTGACCCTGTGGAGCAGCAAGGAGGTGGGGAGGGGAGGCAGTGCGAAGGAAAAGCCAAGCTCAAGTATCCTTAGAGAGTGTCTGAACATAAGGCCAAATCACAAGGGAATCAAGGGAAAAAAAGCCAGAAAGGCATCAGTATTGTGAGGGTGGGAATGGCCTACAATGGCAAAAAAGTGGAAGGCAGGTAACTGGAGGAGCAGGTAGCACTTTTGGGAATGTACGATTTCTGTGGGTAAGATATTGGGGAGTTTTGAAGACAGGATCGACAAAATGGTACTGTAAGGTGACACATCTGAAAAGACAATAAATCTTTCTACTTTGGTAACATCCCAGGACAGTTATCCTGCTGGGACCTGTGCTGAAGTGATAACTCTACATTGAGCTGAATAAAACACAAGGGAACACCTGTAACTGTTATTGTAAACTCTCCTCCCAATACCAAAGGGTAGAGGAGCTTGAATCCAAGTTGCATTTGAGCCTCAAAGAATGAATTTAATGAACTGGTACTGAAAGGTCCCAGACATTTTATGAAAAGAATCAAAACCAAGCTATCAGCCCCAATCATAAATGGATATGTGTGAAGGTTTTTGGAGGGAGGGCGTTGGAATAATTAGGTCTACCATAAATCTGTTCCAATTCCCAGATCCAGGCTTTCAGAGCATCAACATGGATTCAAGAGAAAGCAATTCATTTCTAACCCTAGCATGCTTGCTATAATCCATCCTGTTTCCAATGAGCTGGTGGCATCTGTTGGCAGAAGTTAAATACTGCATCCACCTTTAGCCCATTGGGAGCTAAAATTTGCCATTTTAACCTCTTGGGACCATTGCTTGCTTAATCATATGTACAATCTACCACTGGAAGTCCTTTACTTATCTATTAACATAAGGAAAACTCTTCCACTCAAATGCTCCAAGATTTCATCTTTCATTCTACATTAGCCAATTGGTTGTACTTTGAAACTGTAGTAAATGGCTGGGTTAATCTACCATTTATTGGCTTTAGAAGACACAGGATGGAGTTCCCATAGGCTTGTGCTGATTGAATTTTTTTTTAAAACTGAAAACACAAGGGCATAGAGTACAGAGCAACATGAAGCTGTTAAATAGTTAAAACAATAGAAGACAGCAACAACTGGGCAATGCCAAGTTTTGGTGTCAGGAACTGGGAGATGGTAGGAAAAAGTGAAGATGGGGAGAGTTAAGGTGTTCTGAAGTTTTGAATCCTAACAAAGTATGTTTGTTGAACAGGAGGTGGAGAAATGAGTCTCGAGAAGGAGGAGACTGAGAGATCGGACACTGGGAAGAGTAGGGTGTGGACATTAAAACTGTCAGTGTCTGAATCTCCAAAGGGTCAGAACTTTCCCATGGAAACATTCTCCTCTCAAACCTGTCTTGCCCACCAAAGAACACAGCAACTCCTCATAGCCAATCACATCAAATCGAATTAGAAAGGACAATCTGATTAGGAGTTTGGATTTGAAACCTCTATAACCCATAATATAAATATATATTAATGCTTATCTTAAAATAAATGCCATAGACTGTGTCAAACTTTGCCCCGCTGTGACTCCCCACATGATATAAATCGATCCCAAAAAGGAATTGAAACAAGAAAGTGGAACAGACTTTCTGGTCCTGTTCTTGTTGATAGATTGGAATGGGAATCTGTCTTTTTAAACAAAGACGCATGATTTGTGTCTGTGTGCATTAGCCCGTATGTGCTTGTGTGTGCATGTGTCCATGGGGCACATGTGTGTGTGTGTGTTTGTGTTTGCCTGCATGGTTGGCACATATTGCTTCAGTTCAAGATCCTGTTTTACTGTCACCAAATTTACAGTGAAAATATGAGCATGGTGATGATTCAAACAGACAGCGATGTGTTCCCGCTGCCACATCCCTGCCTGTCCCAAACGCAACACTGCCTGATCATCTGACCCTTCCATTTCTTAAGCCCGTGTAATTCCACAGGGTCAAACGATCGGAACAGTTCAATTGAAAGGCACTCCATTTCCCTGAAAGTAGTTCTTCCATTGATTGGATATTGGCACAGAAAGAGAAATGTTCGAGGGAGGGTTTTGTCCATTCTGGGGATTAAAGGGCCTTCACAACAGACAGCATGAGGAAAGGAAGGGGAATAAATGCACTCCTGAGTGTGTAAACTTTAATAGCACTGTACTCACAATTGTCACTTTCCCTACTACCCCCAATGAGAGGAAGGCAACTTTCTTACTGAATTCTAGCTCAGTTCTGATGGCCATGAAGACTGAGTTAACCACTGATCGCTCCAGTGACTGGGGAGCCTCAATTATTACACTGCACAGTGTATGTCTACAGAGTCCTGTCGGATTGAGCTTATAGAGGCGTAGCTGAGTAACAGCACAGTGATAGAGGCTTATTGCACTGTACAGCATGGGGCATTTTATTTCACTTACGACTTTCTGCAGCTTTTGATACTTTGAATATTAGTGTCAAAGGTTATAAGTTGGCAAAATGAGGACTTCAGGATGGAGAGGAAATGCCAAGTTATTGACCTGAGATAGATCTGACAGTTCTGATCCCTCAAAGAATGAGCCAGTATTACTCAGCAAAGTTGTCTCCACGTTTATGGACCGTAGAGGGGTCCTCAATCCAACCCAAATAGCATTTAGCCATCAGCAGTCAGTAAAGCTTCTTCAATAAAGCACACCTTTGCCCAGCAATTTGGAGCCAACAGCACAGGGGATGCAACAGGACTCCTGGTTCCCTTAGCATCCTGCAACCAATGGAGGAATGGAGTGTAGTGAGTCCTAATGCCCAGGGCAATCTAATGGAGATTAATTCTTTGGGAAGCTCCTGTCTTCGTGAGCAGTGGTCAACCCAGTGGCAGGAGCTCTCGTAGGCATAGCTCAGATCGTCATATCTCCAGCCCCATCCCTTCTCAGCACTCCATTTGAATGATTTTCCACGTGTTTTTGACTGAAGCCTCACTGACTGCTCGGGAGAAGAATAAGGATCCCACCGGAAGAGTGTCCAGTTGTAAGCTCTTCGGACGAAGCGAAACCCTGGGTTCCAAAGCCAGACATCACTGGGATCTGCAACGTAACACTTAACATATCGTTTATATCTCTCCATTTACTTAATTAACGTGCCAGAGAGACAGGAACAAAGCAAGACAGACAGAGAGTGAGAGAGTAAAACAGGGGGAAAAAACGGTCAATATGACCTAACAATAATATCTTTCTTATATACAAGCCTTTTAATATTAATTCTGATTAAAAAATAGAAAAAAAAGTGCTGCATCCTTTCAATAATACTGTTTTATAGGATAGATTAATTTTTTTTTGTTTTTTTCACATATTTTTCATTGAGTTTTGCAATCTGGAAGGAAAATATAATTTTTTTTGCATATGACATTAAATATAATCCTTACAGTATGTCATGCAAAGTCATGCTGAGGCAGAGAGAAAAATGCACCTTTTAAATATGTTTTTTTTCGATTCCCCCCATAGAGCTTTCTCTTTTCCCTCCGTTTCAAGATTTTTGACCAGTCGTTTTGTCCCCATTCTACCACAATTGTCGCACTTTGATCTGTCGTCTTCGCTCCTGCGTTGGATCTTCTTTACAACAAAATTCCATGTTCTTCGATGTTTTGTCCTCATTTATTTGCTTCTTCCGTGTCGTCGTCAGCAAGTAAGGATTTTTTGTGGGGGCTTTTTTTTTGGGAGGAGGGGAGGCATCTTTTTGTTTTGATTTTTTTTAAAAAAAAGTTCCCTGCTTGAAAGCGAAGAGAGAGCGAACAAGACCAGCAGGAAAAAGGTGACGGGTGATGGGAGGAAGGAGGCGACGGAGAAGGAAAAGGAAGGGAAGAGAACACGAACAAAGCAGGGGAAGAAGGAGGGAGGGCAGCAGCATGTTGGAAAAAGGGGAGGCAGAGGGGGACGGTTGGAGGAGGAAGGGGTGGCAGAAAAGTAGCACAGAGTGTGGAAAGTGCAGGAAGGGATCTGGGGTGGGATAGCAAGAGGATGGAAAGGAAACTAAGGAGATGGGGGTGGGGAAGGAGTGTTGCAGTAGAGAAGGGATGGGAGTCACTAGTTGACCGTGACGGCCTCCAGTTGCATGTATCTAGAAATCACTGGACTGTCCTTATAATTATCTGTGAGTAGAGAAGAGAGCAAAAAATGGCTAAGGGACAGCTTTGACCACAACCTCGCTCTTGCATAACAAACATGCAGCAGTCGAGGCTGAACACTCCACTTCAGACAGAACCTTTCGTTTCTTTTTTTTCAAAAAGGAAACTTTTTTTCCGATTTTTCTTTAAATTGTTCAACATGCACCAAGGCAAACGTTTCTCATTTGCTTTATTGCTTGCAATGGAGCTCCATGCATTAGAATGTGAGAGGAAGAAGGGGCAGGGTGGGAGGACGAGAGGGAAGAGAGATCCCGGCTCCAGTCTGAATCACAAGTCTTTGTGTGTGAGTGTGTGTCTCTGCATGTGCGTGCGCTGGCGAGTGTGTATGTGTGCGCGCAAGTGTGTATGTGTGCGCGCGAGTGTGTGTGCGTGCACGAGTGTGTGTGTGTGTGTGCACGAGAATGTATGTGTGTGTGCACGAGTGTGTATGTGTGTGTGCACGAGAGTGTGTGTGTATGTGTGCACGAGAGTGTGTATGTGTGTGTGCACGAGAGTGTGTGTGTGTATGTGTGTGTGCACGAGAGTGTGTGTGTGTTGAAGTGGGGTTCTTTTTTACTGTCTGTATGGCCCGTATATCCTGAGTGTACACTTTTGTTTTAAATTATTTAATCAAGTGGTCCTGGAAAAATCTGCATCTTCCCTCCATTCAGTAAGATCCATCATTCCATGAGGAAGTCAATCTTTCTTTCCTTCTCATTTCTGACTTTCTGAATGCTTTGTGGGAGATGGGTGGCGGAGATAATCTATTCAATTAAAATATAGAAAAATTCCACCCGGATGCCCTTGGGTTAATGGGGCTGGTCCTTGAATAAGCCAACAACGTGGCACAAATTGAACACTTTAATTTACCACTGGTCAGTAGAAAGCAGATTCTTCAACAGTCATTTGGTATATGCAGCCTATTGTTCAAGCAATGGTCTCTTGTGTTTTTTTGTACTCTTTTTAAATGATTTTTAATAGTCCTAGATATATATATAAATATATCCATATATATATCTATATAGGTATAGATACATACACACACACAGATATATTTCTCTAAAAAAATATTTCCCACTCTTTTGTATCGATGCTACAGAATGGATGGAATGGGTGATTGAGGTCGCCTCAATGGGCAAGGCGAGTTGAATGGCGAGGTGACAGGAGACAGTCGCAGTGCATTCCCACTCATGCCAGATATGTTGTTTAGGCTCCTCGACTTTTCATAACCTTGGGTTTCAAAAAGAGAGAAGAAAGCAATTTTTTTTGCACGTTCACCAAATAATGAATGAGTGATCTAGACTCCGAGACACTGCTTCTAACTCGCTGGAGAAAGTCTACGTTCCCCCCAACCCATGGGCGGACTGGAGGAGAAAGTAAATCAGGAACCCCACCCTCCCAAAAAAAAACTGCCAATCCTGCTCTTTGATCCGTTGGGGTAGATTCCTTCAAAATGGGTCTTTGCTATTCTGAGGGCAGTCTCAACTTGTTCTGAGGAAGGGTCACCAGATCTGAAACCTTAACTCTGATTTCTCTCCACAGATGCTGCCAGACCCTGCCAAGCTTTTCCAGCAATTTCTGTTTTTGATTCAGTCTCAACTTGGTTGGCTTTCTAACTGATGATAAACTCTAGGCTGTTGTCTCTCTCCCCACATCAGCAGAAGTCCAACTCTACTCTCACCACTAAATGAGTACAGTCTTGGAGCCAATCTCCATTTACTCACTTACCACATGAATCTTAAGGCTGCTTATAACTTAAATTTCCTTTTGCAATTCAGATGGAATGTCAACCTTTACTGGCTGAGCAGATAGTGTTGGAACTTCCAAGGGTAGAATGGTTTGATTAAAATCTACCTGTGTAACTAGCCTTCTTCTAACAAACAGCATTATCAATGAGCAGAACCGATTTTAGTGGGGTTGGGGAAACCGGATGATAATTGCTTAGATCACTCTAGACCCAGTGTACATGTTTCCTGTTCACCAGTTATGGAGTGGCAGTGTCTGTTCACTGACATGACACGACAATGACACCCCACAGTGGCTGGAAACCACAAAAAAAAGGGAAAATGTAATGGGTAGCATCACCAAACAGAATTGAAAGACCTGTGAATTTGTTCTGTTACTGGGTGGGAGACAGGCTTTGTGAGGAATGGAACATGGAACACCCATGTCAGTTGTGATCAAATCAAGCAGTCCTTCCACAAATACATGAATTGTTAAATTCGGAGTACAGCTCTCTCTCTCAACCGTGTTCTCAAGCTCTATTATGGGTCAGATGTGGGGTGAAGCTCCCTCTACCCTTTCCTATCAAGCACTCCCAGATTAGGTAAGTTAGAGGTTTACAAGATGATGAGGTATAGATAGAGTTGATAGTCACAGACTTTTTCCCAGGGTGGAACTGACTATTACGAGGGGGCATAATTTTAGTTTGATTGGAGGAAGGTATAGGGGAGATGTCAGAGGTAGGTTCTTCACACAGAGAGTGGTGGGTGTGTGGAATATGCTGCCGGCAGTGGTTGTGGAGTCAGATACTTCAGAGACTTTTAAGCAACACTTGGATAGGCACATGGATGATAGTAAAATGTAGGGTATGCAGGGTAGATTGATCTTAGTAGGATAATAAGTCGGCACAACATCGTGGGCCGAAGGGCCTGTACTGTGCTGTACTATTCTATGTTCTTTGTTGTTCTTAGCTCAATGACAGATGGCCCTCCCCCACTGCCCTGATTCTCAAAATGACCCTTAATTCCAATGACAAACAGTGCACTAAAGAATGAACTATTGTAATACCATTCTGTACTCAACCACCTTTGTGAAGTCTCCAGCACAACCTTTAGTTGTGGCATTTGTGTTGAATCACATCCATTAGGTCAAAATTGTCTCAAACTCACTTTATGTCAGACCTTAACATCCGCCACACATTCAACCTGTTGCTCTGCACTGGATTCAACCCAGATCCTGACATGAAGGACCAACATTTCGATTGCTTAACTGACTAAAGGCAGAACACAATGATCCTTACGCGTAACACAATTTTACTCCGAATTACTAAAACTTTGAGACAGATCTGAATAATGGTAATGTATCTCAGTAAACAATCTCCTGCAGTTCACTTTCTCTTTCCTGACTTTCCCAATGTCATAAGAACAGCTAGTTTCCCCACTGTGTCTCTGGGGGGTGCTATGTGCTGGCAGATACTGTCTGTATGATGTATGTATGATAATGTCGCGCATGATCGCATATAGCAGAAGGTAGAAAAGTAGAGGTTCACCTCACCCCTTGCCTAGAATCACCAAACCTTGCAACTAAAACACTTGACCAGAGAGGACCTCCCTTTTTTTGGAATTCTATGGGGGACTAAAGAGACTTCTATCAGGGAGTTAAAAGGTGTCTCAGAGTCAGTCATGGCAATATCTTCTATTTCATACATTCATGCTAACAGAACAGGTCTGCATTTTCTTCTCTAAGGAAAAGGCACAGATATATGAACAACTAAAATTTCTGAGAAGACTTCAAACAACCTTGCTCAAACATCTCGTGACTTCATTTTCTCTGAGTCCCTCCTCTCGCTTCCAAAATCAAAGGCTCCCAGCCTTTTCTACAAAAAAGTTACTTCCATGGATACAATGAAGACTCCCCCTACTCTCTTTCCTGGAGAAGTGAAGGAATTCAACTCCACCCCCCCACTACACCCAGAGAAAATAGTCAGGATCATCTGGAAGAGGGGAAGGAGTGACAGGAGACCTGAATGTGAATGTCAGTCCAAGGCAGGTTGAAACAATTCTCCTGGATGGACTCCTACACTTAGAAATGTTTCCAATCAAACTGTTTCATCTTCACCCATTCTCTGCTCATCAACCTTGAGCTATCTCTCCTACATGTCTTATTGCTGGGGTATGAAGTGCTGGCTTCAGTTCTGAGCTACCTCTGCCATAGATTTCTGACACTGGGCAACCCCTTCGTCTGTTCCTGGCGATGGTTTGCAACATGGAAAATTGAAATAGGGATGTGTCAGTGTAGGGATGGTGTTGTGCAGCCTGGTACGGAGAGTAGAAATGGCAAGGCATGGCACTAATGAGGCCATGGAAATGATGCATTATGGAATCGTCAAGGCAACAGAATGTGCAGAGGAAAGGACCAGAGTGGTCAAGGTCCAATGTGGAGGAACAACTAATGTAAGCCACCCCTTGGGGGAATCAGGTAACTGCAATGCAAAAAGATTCCAGTAAAGTCTGCAACCAAGAACTACCTCAGAGTCTTTGCTGGAGAATGCAAAAGGTAGAAATTCCTCACAGGGAATAAACAAAGAAGGTCAGCAGCTAAATAAAGTACAGCAGCAAATATCACATTGGACATCCTACAGCCCAGTCTGACGTCAACAAGCCAGCATTCCTTTCAACGATGAGTCCTCCAGAAGCATAAAGAAACATAGTAAATTAGAGCAGGAGTACGCCTTCAAGCCCTCTCTGCCATTCAATATCATCATGTCTAATCATCCAACTCAGTCCCCTGTTCCTACTTTCTCCCCTTACCCTTTGATCTCTTAACACATATCAAACTCCTTCTTGAATACATTTCTCAATCGCTTTCTGTGGCAGAGAATTCCACAGGCTCACCACTCTCCTCATCTCAGCCCTAAATGGCCCACCCCATATCTTTAAACTGTGACCCCCGGCACTGGAGTCCCCTGTCATCAGGAATATCCCTCCTGTGTTTACTCTGTTCAGTCCTGTTAGAATTTTATTCCCCTCAATCTTCTAAAAAAAAAACCCTCCAGTGAATGTAGTCCTAACCGATCCTGTCTCTCTTCATTCGTCTACTGTTGGTCAAGGCCTGCACAATGAAGAGCTTGTGCTTCATAGTCAACCTGAGCCAATTAATTACACAAAGCAAATTACTTTTCTGAAGTCGTCTTTGTTCCCAGGGATCCCACAGGGTGGCCACACCAGCTACCTGGTTTAGGCACTTAACCACAATTGGAATTGACGTCTAACAAAAAATGTCACTGATAATCTAGTGCAGGGAAACAGTGGACTTGTTCAGCCGTCAAATCCAAATACCAGAGTGGCTGTGGAGCAATATTCTATTCACTTTCTCAGAGGGATTTTTTTTTGGATATACACCGCTGATTTAAATGTTGGATCTTGGGCCTGTGTAGCTTTCAAACTTCATATTCAATAAAACTGTTAAAACCTCTAGAATTTGAATAAGATCTGAAATAAACATTAAGTTAGCCCCACTATCGAGTGACAAGACCATAGAAAGCATACTGTCCAGGTGCATAACAGCCTGGTATGGCAACTGTTCTGCCCAGGACCGTAAGAAATTACAGAAGGTGGTGTACACAGCCCAGACCATCACGGAAACCAACCTCCCATCTATGGACTCCATTTACACAGCTCACTGCCGTGGAAAGGCTGCCAACATCATCAAAGACCCATCACACCCCGGTAATGATCTCCTACAGCCTCTTCTGTCAGGCAGAAGATACAGAAGCCTGAACACACGCACCAACAGGTTCAAGAACAGCTTTCTCCCGGCAGTTATCGGACTGATGACTGGACTCTCTAACTTCAAATAAGGCTGATCTTGTTAATGTTGATCTTGCCTCACATACATCCTGTGCGATGTAACCAGGATGTCTTACTCTGTCAAAGTTTGTTTTTCAGCCTATGATCTGTATGTCCTTGCTTACTATGATCTACCTGTAATGCTCACAAACAAAGCTTTTCACTGTACTTAGGTAAACGTAACAATAAATCAAATCAAATCAAATCAGAATTGTAATGATTAATGTAAACCAAATCGCATTTTTCATGCATACCTTTGGACACTTTAGTGACCGTATTCAGGGATATAAGCTTGTGTCTAATTAGGTTTGGTTGACAAACTATCAGGTTTTAGATTATGAAGGTTTTCCCTTCCTTTTGTTTTCATTACACAAATTGTAGTCACCTCTTAATGCCGAGAAATTGGTTCTTCACTTTCAAGGTATGATTTCAAAATCTGGACCATCTATCAAGCAGGATCCAGATTCTTCAATGGTCACATTGAAGTGTGCCATTACTACAAACATCACAGTACAGAAGGATTCATAAAACCGTCAGAAATAGGTGCAGGAGTAGGCCATTCGGCCCCTGAAACCTACTATGCCATTCAATCAGATCATGGCCAATCAGACATTCCTGATGTCCCCTTTCCTGATTCATGAATGTTTGTGTCAAAGTGGCTTCAAACGTTTTATTATTGCTGGGAGCTCGATGCAGAGAGATCATTTTGAAAATCAATTAAGATCTGAATTTGGCTTTGGGGACCTTTTAAACTGTGATAGGAATCAACTGTTGTAGCATACTCTGATATGGCTGAACAAGAGAGATTCCTGACTCCATTGTGAAATACCTATCAAATGTCACTTCAGATAAAATACAAAGGACCCATTCAGCTCCTAACAACGCATTCCTCCACGCCATTAAGTCAACAAATGTGCTGCATTGGTGTAACTATTGTATCATTAGGCACAGAATAAAGATTTCTTGAATACTGTAGGCCCAAAATGGAGTCTAGGTTATTTGGGGTAGGCAGTGGCACAGTGGTACTGCAGCTGTCGTCCTTGGGAGGTGGTTACACACACAGTGCCTTTGGAGAAGGAGTTGCAAAATTTTGAGCCAACCACACCGAAGAAACATGGCAGCCATGTAGTCCCAACAGAGGATAGTGTTTGGCTCGGAGGGGAACTTGCAAATGGTGGTGTTTCCATGCATCTGTTGCCTTTGTCCTTCCAGGTGGTGGAGTTATTGGATTTGGAAAGAGCTGTGAAAGTAGTCTGCTCAGCCATAATTCACATGAAATGCTTGGATGACGACCAACAACCAGTTATTTGCCCAAGTACCTTGACTTGTATTTTGTTGGTTAACAGGGGAATCTAATCAAGGGGATTAAAGTAATAGGAGGATTCCATAGGACAGTTAAAGCACAACAGTTTCCTCCAGTGGCAATCCCAAACAGGAGGATATTCTTGTGATTGTAATGAGATCAGCCTGGTGGACCTCACAGAATGTCAGTTCCCTAATTGGGGCTATTAATGTGGTCAAATCAGGGAGCCCTGGCTGATAGATATAAACAGGAGTGTCAGAGGTTCTGTTCACTCTGAGAGAGGCGTATCAGTGTCAACGACTCTCCACATGTAAATAAAGGGTGATTGGTGAAGGGATACTGGTCTCCATGGAGTTATTTCAGACATCACCTTAAAATTAGAGCTTGGGCCAGTCAACGGAAAAAAATCAGGGCATGCGTTTTCAAACAATGAGTCATGGGAATCTAGAACTGTCCTTGTCAAAATGCTGCAAGGAACAGGGCTAGCTGAAGTTTTCAAGACTGATATCAAAGAGTTCTGATATCTGGGTTATGAAGGAAAGATGGGGAGTTGGAATCGAAAATACAGTTCAGCCCTGATCTGATTGAAAGCTGTGAAATCCGAGTCACCGTTTCAGAAAGAAATAGGTAAACAACTAGAGACTAAAGGTCTCAAGACAGAGCAGGAGTATGGCATTGAGATAAAGGATCAGCCATGACGATGTTGAATGGGAGATCAGGCTTGATGGGGTGAATGGCCTATTTTTGTTTCTTTATTCATTCATGGGATGAGGGCGTCATTGACAGGGCAGCATTTATTGCCCATCCTTAATTGCCCAGAGGGCAGGTCAGAGTCAATCACGTTGCTGTGGGTCTGCAGTCACATGTAGGCCAGACCAGGTAAGGATGGCAGTTTCCTTCCCTAAAGAACATTAGTGAACCAGATGGGTTTTTCCGACAATCGACAATGGATTCATGGTCATCATTAGACTCCTGATTCCAGATTTTTTTTATCGAACTCAAATTTGAACCCGGGTCCCCAGAACATTATCTGGATCTCTGGATTAACAGTCCAGCGATAATACCACTAGGCCATCGCCTTAAGATAAAATATAAAGCACCCATTCCTAAGTCATTAGGGGAGTTATTAATGTATTTTTGATCACAAAAATAAGATACTAACCTCACTCCAGCACGAGGCCAGGTAATTAACTGAACTACTGCTCTCTCCAAAATGACTTCACAAGAGACATCACTCTAAATTATCACAGCTCCTGATTATCTGAAGAGAACAACATGAATGTCATTGGCTCCCCTGCTTCTGAAGGTTTGATCAAAGTTTAAATCATTGTCATTGTCAATGTGATGATACAAATCGGTTTTATCAGCTGCGAAACTAGATCTGTAATGTTGATGGCTGGGAGCAAGAGGTCAATTGCCTACAGCTTGTCATTATCAGGTGATGTAAGCATCCTGCCCTTAGAGTCAATGAAACCTGATCTCTATCACCGACTTGATATAAAACAGAATGAGGGGTCCTCTTGTAGTGGCAGTGGTCCTACCCCTGGACTGGGAGGCCTGGGTTCAAGTTCCACCTGCTTCAGATGTGTGTAATAATAGGTTGATTAGAAAATAGATTAATAAAAATGTATAAAACAGAATGAGGCCGTTTGGCCCATCGTGTGTGTTGCTGTCTCTCTGAATGAGGAATGAGACTAGGGCTGCTCCCCATCCTTCTGTTCACGCTCCTTTTGAGATGACTCTTCAATGCCTCAACTGAACCAGCCTCCACCACACACTCAGACAGTGCATTCCAGACCCTAACAATTTACTGTGTGAACGTTTCTCCTCATGTCACCACTGCTTCTTTTGCCAATATTTTTCAATCTGTGCCTCCTCGTTCACTTTGGAGAACAGTTTTTCTCTATCTATGCTGTCCAGGCCACTCGTGATTTTAGACAAACCAACTCTCAACCATCACATCTCCAAGGAGTGCAGACACCAATTTCTCCAATCTACCCGTGTAACTGAAGTCACTGAACTTAAGGCACAGCTCCCTCTACTCTGTCATCACCAAATACCCCCAGGACAAGGACAGCATGGGGTTAGATACAGAATAAAGCTCCCTCTACACTGTTCCCATTAAACACTCCAAGTCAGGGACAGCACGGGGTTAGATACAGAGAAAGCTCCCTCTACACTGTTCCCATTAAACACTCCCAGAACAGTGACAGCACGGGGTTAGATACAGAGTAAAGCTTGCTCTATTTTTTGAACTGAAAGTAAAGCTGCCTCTACACCATCCTCATCAAAAACTCCCTAGGCACATAACAGAACAGGTTTAGACGCAGAGTAAAGCTTTCAGTACACTGTGCCCATCAAAAACTCCCAGGACATGTACAGAACAGGGTTAGATACAGAGTAATGCACCAACTACATTGTCTCCATCCAACACTCACAGGACAGAGATAGCACAGGGTTAGATACCAAGTAAACTGCCTGTATTATTTGAAATTGAAAGTAAAGCTCCCTCTACAACCATCCCCATCAAATAGTCCTTGGACAGGGACAGCATGGAATTAGATACTAAGTAAAGATTACTGAACTGTCTCCATGAAACACTCCCAGGATAGGGACAACATGGGGTTAGATACAGAGTCAAGCTCTGAAATAGGGGTGTTAGCTCAGTTGGCTGGATGGCTGTTACAGGATGTACAGTGATGCTAACAGCACAGGTTCAATTCGTTTTACCTGCTGAATTCATCATGACAGTCTCTCCTTCTCAACCTCTTTCCTTGCCTAAGTCATAGTGACCCTCAGGTTAAACCAGCACCAAGTTATTACCCTCACTAATGGGTGGTATGGTGGCTCAGTGGTTAGCACTGCTGCCTCACAGTGCTAGGGGCCTGGGCTCAATTCCAGCCTCAGTGCTCCGGTTTACTCCCACTGTCCAAAATTGTGCAGGTTAAGTGGATCAGCCATGCTAAATTGCCCATACTGTCCAGGGATGTGCAGACGAGGTGGGCTAAATACAGGTATAGGGTAGGGGCCTGGGTCTGGGTGGGATGATCTTAGGAGGGCCGGTGCAAACTTAATGGGCCAAATGGTCTCTTACTGCACTCTATGATTCTAATGAGAGAGCAGCCCTTTGGGGCTATAATGACTTTACCAACACTATGGAATTGTTGTGTCCATAGGTAGTGACATGGAGATAACATTATCAGGTGTAATTTAACCACTACTTACACGACACAATAGAGACCTGCCATGTTCACAGAGCTGAATATGACTTTAATACAAGAACATCAACTATCACGCCTTGCTACAGTTCTCAGATGGAACGTACAATGCCAGTTCCTCTCTCCTTTCCAGAGAATTCTCACATGTCATTTTGTAGCTTCCTTTGATTCTCTCAACAAAGGAGCTCTCACCAAAAAAAATGTTTTTGTTTAATGAAGATATCCTGAAAGGATCTACACATACCAGGCTGAGAATCAACTACTTTGTGGGTTCTGCAAAAATCCATTTCCCCAGCCCAGTCTTAACAGCGAAAATAGCCACTGGAAATGTATGTGGGTCGTAATAATTAATTCAAATGTTAATTTTAATTCTCATTGTTTCAGCTAAATGAGATCATGCCTCAACTTGACTGATTGTGGGTATTTATCTTAATTGGCCATTAACCAACCAATTGGAAACAGGTTTGCTCATGGCGTGATATCTCCCACCCTGATTCCCCCATTTAAAATTTATCAGTTGCAAATTACGATTCACGAAAGAAATATTAACTTAATTCATGCATTATATTCCTGTTCTGTACTGGGATCCACCAGCAGTTGGAAACACTGGAATTCGTCCTCACTGTTCTTGAGAATGAAGCTGAGGGATGACCTCATAGAAGTTTGTAAAATCATGAGGGGCATGGATAGGGTGACTAGCCAAGATCTTTTTCCTAGGGTGGGTCGTCCAAAACTAGAGATCATAGGTTTAAAGTGAGAGGGGAAGGATATAAAAAGGACCTGAGGGGCAACTTTATCAGGCAGAGAGTGGTGTGTGTATGGAATGAGCTGCCAGAGGAAGTGGTGGAGGCTGGTATAATTACAACATTTAAAAGGCATCTGGATGGGTACATGAATAGGAAGGGTTTAGAGGGATATGGGCCAAATGCTGACAATTGGGACTGTGTCAGATTGGGATGTCTGGTCGAGCTGGATCAAAGGGTCTGTTTCCGTGTTGTATGACTCTATGATTAAATCAGCAAAGTGACCTCTTGAGGCTTTGAAAAGTATTGAGAGTAGGTACAGAAGATTACCTCTCAATTCAAAGCACCTTAGTGCCCCCATACAACTCAAATAGAGCGTATGCTTCAGAAAATCAAAGATGTAAGGGTGATATGCCATGATTCTGTATGTGTCAATCATTTACTTCAACGGAGTAGAATGGAAATTACTAGAGAGGGTAATTCTCTCAAGTTATGCAAAATTGATTCCCAAGATGAAGGGTTTGGCTTATGAGGAAAGGTACAGCATATTGGGCATGTGTCCATTGGAGTTTAGAAAAATGGCAAGAAAGTGTAAGATCCTGAGAGAGGTTTGATAAGGTCGATGCTGTGTGTTACAGAAATGGCAGGAAAGTGGAGTTGACGATTATCAGATCAGCCATGATCCCATTGAACGGTGGAGCAGACTAGATGGGCTGATCAGCCTATTTCTGCTCCTGCGTCTCATGGTCTGAGATGCTGGGCTGGAAATTACAGGGTTGGGAGAGTTCTAATGGACAGCTCTTCCCAGGAAAAAAGTCAGTGATCTGCCGAATGGTTAGAATCCCACCCCGCAACCATAAGTCATTGTGGGCAGCTAATACAAGCTCTTAAAGACTATAAGATGTGTGAACAGAAGTAGGCCATTCAGCCCTTCGAGTCTGCTCTGCCAATCAATGAGATCTCAGCTGATCTGATCATCCTCAACTTCACTTTCTTGCTTTTTCACTATAACCCTTTACTAATTACAAATCTATCTCAGCCTTGAACATACTTAATGACCCAGCCTCACCAGCAAATATTTCCTCATTTCTTAATTGTGTGATCATTTAACCTGAGATTAACCCCTGCGGTCTTAGACTCTCCCACAAAGGGAAACAGCCTCTCCACATCCTCGCTGTAAAGTTCCCTAAGAATCTTATGTTTCAATAAGGTTACCTCTCATTCTTCTAAACTCCAACAAGTACAGGGCCAATCTAGAGTCATACAGCATGGAAACAGACCTCCTGGTCCAACATGGACATGTCGACCAGGTTTCCCAAACTGAACTAGTCCCATTTGCCTGCATTTAGAATCATCGAATAGAACCCCTACAGTGTGAGAGTAGGTCATTCAGCCCATTGAGTCCACGCCGACTCTCCGAAAGACATCCCACACAGACCCACCACCCCCCATCCTAGTATTTCCCATGGCTACCACCTCGCCTGCAGTGGACGCTGTGGGTAATTTAGCATGGCCAATCCACCTAAGCTGCACATCTTTAGACTGTGGGAGGAAACCCAGGCAGAAACTGGGAGAATGTCCAAAGTCCACACAGACAGTTGCCTGAGGCTGGAATCAAACCCAGGTCCCTAGCACTGTGAGGCAGCAGAGCTAACCACTGAGCAACCCTGCTACCCCATATCCCATATTTGGCCCATATCCCACTAAAACTTTCCAAATCATGGTCCTGTCCAAATGTCTTTTAAATGTTGTAATTGTACCAGTCCCCACCATCTCCTCTGGCAGTTCATTCCATTCACCCACCACCCTCTGTGTGAAAAAACTTGCCCCTTAGGTCGCTTTTAAGTCTTGTTCCTTTCACCTTAAACTTGTGACCTCTAGTTTTAGACTCCCCTATCCCGGGGAAAAGATCTTGGCTATTTACCCTATCTATGCCCCTCATGATTTTATAAATGTCTACAGGGTCACCCCTCAGCCTCTGACACTCCAGAGAATAAAGTCCCAGGCTATTCAGCCTCTCCCTACAGCTCAAGCCCTCCAACCCCGGCAACATCCTTGTAAATTCTTTCTCTGCACCCTTTCTAGTTTAACAACATACAGTAGGCCGGAAATATATGCGTTATTGCAAGTTAAAATAGAAATGTGCCAGAGACAAAAGGCAAGAAAGTTGGCCTCCAATTACTAAAGCTTCTCTAGCTGAACCATCTGAGCCACACCTCACCAGTAGCCTGCACAGTGTTGGGATAGACAGTGAGACTGCTGTATGTCATCACAGATGAACATGACCCCGTCCTCATCCTGATACCCTGTCAATGGGACACTGGATACTGATCGGGAAATGGGAATTGTAGCTGCTCTTCGTCTCTGGGAGTTGAGGTCCATAGTTGTGTCCCCAACTACAACCCTGGCTGAGATCAGGAAACCCTGTGCACACTGCAGAGGCATCCTGGTCTGAATCACTGCTGTACAGTTTAACTACTGAACGAATAGATGAGCTAACTAGCTAAACTAGCACTAGTCACCTGGCTCAGTGAATGCAGACATGCACAAGGAAGGCACCGATATACAAACACAGACAGGAACGCTGCACAACAATCCCATGCATCAACAACAGCATGTATCCAAATCTTATCTCAGTAAGGGAATTCGTTGCTGTCTGTTCCTTGTTTTGTGAATGAAATCTACCAAACAAGACAATTAGCCTCTGCTCCCAATTCCATCTACCATTCCTCATTCAAAGGTATGGTTCAAAGGTTTACATGACAAATGGACTATTCCCCAAGGGTCTTGTTGGATTAACCGACTTGCATCCAAGATGACGATGAAACAGTTTCACATCCCCCCCACCAAAAGGATTAACCCATCCTTTCCCTCGACTTCCGGGGAGACTCTTTCAATTGGGAAGGTTATGTTTTAATGCCAGTCAAGTCTGAATCTCCGATCACTTGGAGGACAGACGTTCAGATCTCCCAGGGAAAGAGTTAACCTGACTGGCATTGTATCCTCCAGTGCACATGGCTAAATATGCTCAGGAATTTCTCCTTGGGCTGTGATGCCAACAATTCAGTGGGGCCTATGGATCCTGCTCTGCTTCACAGTCTCCCACTCCACCATAACAGCCAGCTCTTGCCATCTAACCTTCTCTTTGGTTCATACACCTTCTCTGCTCTGACCATTAACCAGATGGACACTCCCTCCTCTCTTCCCTCTCATTCCCTCTGTCCCTCCTACTCCCGCAGTCCATAAATGGGACAAATAGACCACACAGAAAACAAAACATTGTAAATGGTTATATGAAGGATGGGGTAGTGAAGAAAGCCTTCATTCCAGCTCATGTGCTGAAAGCCTCTACCTTTGCTGCCCATCTTTGGCCATTTAACCTCCACAAAGCTCCTCTGTGATGACCCCAGAGTGAAGGCTCTTTATGTGCCAGATTCCTTTTGATAGACTTGATTCACAGGTTGGTATAATATTTTCACTCCTTCTCTATACAGTCAGTAAGTTTTGAAACCATCTATTATCCCTCGAACAAGTCCCCAGCGAGTTTCTGAGGGTTAGATCGGTTCACACAAATATGTTCATCTTATTTTAAGAAACTGTATTTTAATTTTAGCTCTGTGTCATTGCCAATCATAACATTGGTTTCAGAGATTAAAGATCTTAGACAGTGAGTGCTTGTGTGGCAGAGGCCCAAGGGCTTCTATGATTCTATGACGGGCCCGGGTTCAGATTTTTTTAGCAGACAGTCAATGACTGGGGCCTAGGTCAAGATTTTTTTTAGCAGAAGTTCAAGGACTGGGGCCTAGGTTCAAATTTTTCAGAACAGGGTCAAGGACTGGGGCCTAGTTTCAAATTTTTCAGAACAGGGTCAAGGACAGGGGCCTAGGTTCAAATTTTTCAGAACAGGGACAAGGACTGGGGTCTAGGTTCAGATTTTTCAGAACAGGGACAAGGACAGGGGCCTAGGTTCAGATTGTTTTAGCAGAGGGTCAAGGACTGGGGCCTAGGTTCAGATTTTTTTAGCAGAGGGACAAGGACTGGGGCCTAGGTTCAGATTTTTTTAACAGAGGGACAAGGACTGGGGCCTAGGTTCAAATTTTGATGGCAAAAGCTCTTCATGATGAGCTTCAACATATAACTGGAGTCTCATCAGTTCTGGATCTGAGGTTTACCACCTGGTTTAGGGCTGATAAAGAAATACCTAACTCAAAGTGGTGGGATGGAGAGGAAGATGGGCCTTCATAAAACATTTTGTAGTAATCAGGGCTTTAGTTTTTTATAAAGTAACAGTTGACTGAGCTTACAGGTCCAATGAATAGGACCAATAGGAAGCATCTACATGTTCGAAAATTGCAGTCAATAATCTATCAAAATTATCTTACAGAAAATTCAGCAATTTTAGCAGGTGTGATTCCAGTAACAGTACTCAAGTGACAGGGAGTAACACACCAACAGTTGACTCCTTTCCTCATAAAGCCACTTTAACTTCGTCTCAATCATTTTGACCAGATTTCGTGGTGCCCATTCACTGGAAACTCTGCGATAAAACTGGGCCATGATCCAACAGAAATCTTTATCGCTGTTTCCCATGGCAACAGTTTCGTTAGGATGAGGCGAGTGGAAGAAGAGGTGTTGGTCCTGGCCTAGTTTGGCCACTTTTATGATGGAAGATGGGCAGAAGCAACACAGATTAGGCTCAGAGAGTATTCTTGCCTTGCATGGGGGTTTCCACAGAGTCTTCCAAAGGGAAGGGGTCTTGAGACATTCAAAAATGGTCAATGCTTTAGGAGTCAGGAGTGTTGGCTGGAGCTGGAAGTCCTGGCCCAGGAGACACAGCATTCAAAGCCTGGCAGTAAAGTGGGAGCCTGTGATGCCCAGTTAGGACCATCTAAACAGTTAAAATGAAGCCCAGTTTGACGTTGCAGGCCTGGACTGAAGCTTCATCACTTCCAAATGATTCAATATTTTTAAAAGGTCATTCTGGAATCTTCCAAGGATGGCCAATTGGCATCAAAGTTTTATTTCGATTGTTGCTAGAATGACCAGCAACTGTTTTGCCCTCAGAAAGGGGCTGGGTTTTTGTTAGGAGTCTCCAGGAAGACAAGGAGAAGGGATCTAGAAGGGGTCCTGAATGGATTATGAGGTAACCTCTCTTTCCTTGACCCCACAGGATTGGCAGTTGCCTGAGAGCATCCTGGCACTCACTGTGGGATGGGCTGTGGACTCCTCCAAGGGCCGAGGCTGCCATCAGAAACCAGTTGCTCAGCCAGACTGGCAGCAACTTCTCGAAAAGTAGCTTTAAATCCCCCAATGAAGGGGTGGGGGTGTCATCTAGCTGACCACTGACCACTAACCGTGTCAGAGTATGTGCATCCATGAAAATGGAAGTTCGTGTTTATCTGTGTGTGTGCGAATGTGGGTGTGCAATGTGCGGCTGTGTGGTTGTACTCATGCGTGAGAATGTATATGTGGGAACGCATACAAGTCTGTGTATATGTGTGTCAGCACATGTGTGTGTCTCTGCAAGTCCACATGAGAAATATATACGTGTGAAGGAGAATGTGTGTTTGTGTTTGAAATACAGAGAGAATGAGTGAGAGGGATGGAGTGTATGTGTGACTGTGTGTGAGAGAGAGTATATGTAGCGTGCGAGAGAGTATGTGTGAGAAAGTATGTGACAGAGTATGTGTGTGTGTAAGTGCATGTGACAGAGTATGTGAGAGAGAGTGTGTGTGAAAGTATGTGTGAGAGAGATAGTGTGTGAGTATGTGTCTGTGTGAAAGTGCGTGTGATAGAGTTTGTGTAAAACAGTGTGAGATTGTGTGTGTGAAGGTGTGCGTGAGACAGTGCATAACTGTGTGAAAGTGTGTGTGAGAGAGTGTGTGTTTGAGACAGTGTGTGTGACACAGAGAGAGAAGGTGAGCATGAGACAGAGTACGATAAAGAGTGTGTAAGACAGGGTTTTTGTGAGTGTGTGAGAAAGATGTCATGAGTGTGAAAGAGACAGTGTGTGTGAGAGAGAGTGTGACAGAGAGAATGTGTGTAACAGAGTGCACATGTGGGAGAGTGTTAGAGAGGAAGTGTGTGTGCATATGTGTGGGAGGGGTGTAGATGGTGAGAGAGTAGGTATGCTGTGTTCACTGTCTGTTTGAAAGGATGGGTTTAACCAGCCTGCATCCACGGTCAGAGAGTTTGCAGGAATTCACTTTCTAAATCCAAATATGATATGGATGAGGTGTTGAGGATTCCTGTGTGACTGTACCCTCAGCAAATGTCAGTGTCTTCAGGAGGAAACTGACTAAAGGAACAAAAGAGGCCAATATTCCCTACAATCCTCCAACAAATGAAGTGGAATCATGGTAATCAGTTTGTTTAAATTTAATTCTTTATGGGATGTGAGTGTTGCTGGCCAGTCCAGCATTTATTACCTAATACAGCGGTGAGCTGCTTTTTAAACAACAAGTCCACATGGTGCAGACACCCACAATGCCGTTAGGGAGTTGAGTTCCAGAATTTTGACCCAGTGACACTGAAGGAACAACAATAACTTTCCAAGTCAGGATGGTGAGTGGATTGGAGGGGAACTTGAAGGTGTTCCCATGTATCTGCTGCCCTTGTCCTTCTAGATGGAAGTGGTCGTGGGTTTGGAAGGTGCTGTCTGAGGAGCCTCGGTGAGTTTCTGCTGTTACTGTGCACTGGTCCTTGACCTTCCTTTTGATTGGACTGGAGTCACGTATAGGCCCAGACCGGGAAAGGTCAGCAGATATCCCTCTCCGGGCGGGATGGGGGCAAGTGGGTTTTAATTTTACTGGAGCCACATTCCAATTCCTAGATGTTTCTCACCGAGATCCATTTCAAATTGAGAAAGGTGAAACTTTGAATTTGCGCTCCTTGGTCTGTTCATCAGATGAACACAACCACTAACCCTTCAGAACACTTCTTCTCTGGGAGACAGATCGGAATCAATAAGGCCCCCCCACCTCACCTTGATCCCACCCCCTCCACCTCTCAATCTCCCCACTCCCTCACCCACTGCGTGTCATCTCAAGGACCTCACGGAGGTTAACCCAAAGGATCCCGAGTGCAAACCCCCCACCGCACCCCCCCCACCCCCGCCCACATCCCACCCTCCGATCTGTATTCAGATTATGGACCTTGCTGAATCCCTTTTCCATTGGGCTTGGGGGCATCATGTGGTACCTTTGCGGATACTTCCGTCGGGAGAATGTTCAAAGTCCCCGGTGGTCAGCAGGAAGCAGGCTCTGTCCCGGGCATATTTCTCCCTCCCTCCAGGTGTCACAGGCTGGTTCTCCTCCGGTGACAGGGCCTGGTCAATGGTCGGACAATCCTCATTGGCCAAAGCAGCATTAGCAGCGTCCCCATTTTGCTTTGGATCTTCCGTGCCAATAAAATAAAAAGAAACACACACACACACACACACACACACACACACACACACACACATACACAGAAGCATTACTCATTGGATAAGCCGAGAATTCCCTTAAGACATGGCACTGAATAGACCATGGCTGAACAGAGATCCCTATCTACACAGCAACTTACTAACCCACAGGATGTGGGGGTCGCTGGTGAGGCCAGCATTTGCTGCCCGCCCCTAGTTGCCCTTGAACTGATTAGGGCAATCAAGAAGGGCATTTAAGATTCAACCACCTTGAAGTCACACATAGGCCAGACCAGATAAAGTCGGCAGATTTCCTTCCCCGAAGCATGTCAGTGAACCAGATGAATTTCTCCGACTGTCAACGGAGGGTGCATGCTCTAGCTTTCAATCTCACATCTCATGAATTGAATACTCCACTGACTGCCGTGTTGGGAATTGAACCCGCGAGCCCAAATTCTTTGGAATTCTCTCCCTGCAAAGGTGGTGGAAGCCAATTCCATAAATAATTTTGAAAGCAAGGTGGTTCGGTACCTGAGCAAGGGAGAATTCCTGAGTTACAGGCCCAAAGTTCAGGTGTGGAACTTTTAAGCACCAGCTGCTCTTCCAAAGAGCCAGCACAGCACAATGGGCTAAATGGCCTTGTTCTTGCTGTAAATACCTTTGAACAAATTCTTTTTAATATATCGAGAGCTGTCCTGATTGAGCCCTTTAATAGTAGAGTCAGAAATCACATGACACCAGGTTATAATCCATAAGGTTTATTTAAAATCACAAGCTTTTGGAATACTGCTCCTTTGTCAGGTGAAGTGAAAAATTCTCCGTAAACATGTGATTTTAAATAAACCTGTCGGTCAATAACCTGGTATCATATGACTTCTGATTTTGTCCACCCCAGTCCAAAAACAGCATCTTCACATCATCTTTAATATTAGAAATGAGCTGGACTAGTTGGTTGCGGAAAGAAAATTTCCAGTTTTTGGCGAATCTAAAACCAGGAACCAAGATATTTACTTATAAAACCAACAGGATCAATTAATTTAGAAAGAGCGATCCCATATTTTTAAGCAATTTTGTACTTAGTCCACTGCATAACACTTTGTCCAGCCCATGCATACCATTGTGTACAACACTTACTTACAGAAAGGGACTATATAGGACACTGTGAAACACATTTTGCAGTCTATACACTTCCCTGTGGAACAGAATTTTCCAGTACATTTCCCTCCAATGTACAATAGTTTAGTTAAAGAAATGCTGCAAACAGTCATGCAACATCTGTGGGAGAGACGGAGTTAACATTTCAGTTTGATGACCTTTCAGCAGAATGAGAAAAGGATAAGACGTTTTTTTTCATTCATTTGATGTGGGCATCACTGGCAAGGCCAGAATTCATTACCTATCCCTAAATGCCCTTGATCTTAGCAGCTTGCAACGGCAGTTAAGAGTCAACATATTGGAGTCACATGTAGGCCAGACCAGGTAAGGATGGCAGATTTCATTGAATCCCTACAGTATGGAAACAGGCCATTTGGCCCATCCAGTCCCCACCACCCCTCTGAAGAGCATCCCACCCAGGCCCACTCCCTTACCCTTTAGCCCTCCATTTCCCATGGCTAATCCACCCTACCCTGCACATCTTTGGACTGTGGGAGGAAACTGGAGCACCCGTGCAGACACAGGGAGAATGTGCAAACTCCACACAGACAGTCGCCCGAGGGTGGAATCAAACCTGGATCCCTGATGCTAGGAGGCAGCAGTGCTAACCACTGAGCCACTGTGATTCCTGCTTTATTTCCTTTCCTAAACTGAATCACTACAAATATGAAACTGTACACTTCGAAGTGAAAAAAAAAGGCAGATCATTATTGAAAAGGTGACGTATTGGGAAGTATGGACACACAAAGGGATCTGAGTGTCCTTGTGCATCAGTCAATGAAGGTAGCTGCAGAAAGCAATTAGGAAGTCATATGGAATATTGACCTTCATTGTGAGAGGATTTGAGTTCGTAAATAGCGATATCTCACTGCAGTTATACAGGGCCTTAGTGATATCACACCCGGAGCATTGCATGCAGTTTTGGTCTCCCTACCTAAGAAAGAATATACTCTCCTCAGAGGGAGTGCTGTGGAGGTTCACTAGGATGATACCGGGATGGCAGGACTATAGTATGAGGAGAGATTGGTTCGACTTAGCCTGTGTTCACTAGAGTTTAGAAGGATGAAGGGCGAGATCTGATTGAAACGTATAAAATTTGAACAGAGCTGGACAGACTAGATGCAGGGAGGATGTTTCCCCCTGGTTGGGAGAGTCTAAAACAAGAGGACACAACCTCAAGATATGGGCTGGACCATTTAGGACTGAGATGAGGAAACATGTTCTCACGCAGAGGGTGAGCAACCTGTAGAATTCACTACCACAGAGGCCAGGTCACTGAGTATATTCAAGCAAGACATTGATATATTTTTAGATATTAAAGACATTGAAGGGTATGGACAGAAGGCAAGAATATGGCAGTGAGGTAGGGAATCAGCCATGATCGCTCTGAATGTGGAGCAGGCCTGAAGGGCTGAATGGCCTACTCCTGCTCCTAGTTTCTATGAATCAGATGGATGATGCACCATTATCCCAATTCCAGATTTATTCAATGAATGGAATTCATTTTCTGCAGTTACCTTGGTAGGATTTGAGAGTGCTTCTAGGGATCATCAGTCCAGGCTGATTGGATAACCAGTCCCATATGTAAACCACTGTGAATGAATCATCTATCACACTGTCTATTTAATCCTTTCAGTTCCCCATATAACACAGTGCCCAGTCTATACAAATACCTGTGCAACGCACTGCTCAGTACATACACCTCCCTGCTGTGTAGCACACTATCAGTAAAATTTACTATCCAGTAAATACTGACCCTTTGTAACAATCTATCCACTTTGTACAGACCCCTCTGTAATGCGCTGACCAGTTCAATGTAGCAACTTAGGAAGAGGAGGATATCCCATTGATTCAGTTCCACCAGTAAATGCAATCATGAATGACAGAAGATCTCAATATTTAGAGGCAGAATTAGGCCATTTGGCCCATGAACAATGCTCACCATTCGATCACGACTGATATGTTTCTCAAACCCCATTCTCCTACCTTCTCCCCATAACCTTTGATCCCCTGACTAATCAAGAACCTAGCCATCTCTGTCTTGAATACAGTCAATGACTTGGCCTCCACAGTCCTCTGCGGTAATGAGTTCCATGGATTCAACTCCCTCTGACTGAAGAAATTCTTCCTCATTTTTGCCTGTCAGTTATGACCTTTAACAAAAAAATGATCAATATCAGTCCAAAGGTGTGCAGGTTAGGGGTGCAGGGCCATGCTAAATTTCCCACAGTGTCCAGGGATTAGCCATGGGAAACGCAGGGTTACAGTGATAGGGTGGGATGCTCTTTGGAAGGTCAGTGTAGACCCGATGGGCCGAACGGCCTGCTTCAACACTGTAGGGATTCTATGATTCTATCTATGGTCAGGTTTAAAATGAAGTGGCGGCAATATCCACATTGGAAGAAGGAGTTCCACATTGCTACTAGCTCATGTAAGTGAGACTCTTCTCCAATTCCATTCTTGAAAAGTCTTTAATTTGCAAACTACACCCACTAATCCCTAACCAGCAGAGGTAGTTTCTCTCTATCTATTCTATCTTTTCCCCTTAATGTCTTGAAAATTTGGATCAAATCATTCCCTTAACATTCTACATCTCAGAGAGTTACACCCTATCTGTGTATCCTTGTAACTGAGTCCAGACATCATTCTGAGAAACCAGCACCACACTGTCTGCAAGGCAAATCTATCTGTTCTTTTGTCCATGGATATTGGTATCACTGACTAAGCCAGCGATTCTTACCCATCCCCAATCACCCATAAGAGTTGACCACATTGCTGTAGGTCTGGAGTCACCTGTAGGCCAGACCAGATAACAATGGCAGATTTCCTTCCCTAAAGGACATTAGTGAGCCAGATGGTCTTTTACGACAATGGTTGTTCTGGATTTTCTTTTTTAATTTAACATTTGCCATCTGTCGTGAGGGATTCAAACCCATGCCCCCAGCACATTGGCCTAGAGTTCTGGATTACTAGTCCAGTGACATTATCTTCTTCAATTCATTCATGCGATGCAGAATTTTATGAAGAGAGGTTGGTGATTCGGGCTTGTTCTCATTGGTTTTAGGAATACAAGAGGCAACCTTATTGAAACATACAATATTGTCAGGGGGCTTGACCCGTGTCTATGGAGAGAGATCGTTTCCCCTTGTGAGAGAGTCTCGGACTGGAGGGGATCATCTCAGTGTAAGGGATGGTCCAGTTAGGAAGGAGATGAGGAGAACATTTTCTCGAAAAGTCAATCTGTGGAATTCTTTTCCACAGATGGTCAGTTGAGGCTCAGCCATGAAGATTATTCAAGACTGAGATAGACAGATTTTTAAATCAGTCAGAGAAATGATCAGTTCTGGGGAAAAGGCAGGAAAGTGGAGTTGAGGGTCATCAGTCATGATCTTATTGAATGGCAGAGCAGAGTTGATGGGCTGAATGGTCTCCTGCTGCTCCTATGTCTTGTAATGTTAGCTTTGGATGAACTTTTGCTTAATAAACTGTCACCTAAACTACACTGAACATCTGGATTCAGGTGGGGAATACACTTAACCCAAAGAGACAGTCAAGAGTCAACCAGCCTACAAATTCCGTTATTTTTATGAATTTATTCTTTCTTTCTTTCATGGGATATGGGTGTCATCATTTGTTGCCCAGCCCTAACTGCCCTGGAATTGAGTGGCTTGCAAGGGTAATTAGGAGTGATACTTTGAGACACATGTAGGCCAGAGATAGTAAGGATGGGTCATCAATCTTTCAATTCCAAATTTATTCATGAATTGAATTTAAATTTCACCATCTGCTGATTTGAGCCTGTGTCCCCAGAGCATTAATCGGGACCCTCTGGGGTGACAGGGCTAGCGGCACTTCCTCCTTTCTTTTTAATTTTCATTCATGGGATGAGGGTGCCACAGGCTGGGTCAGCATTTATTGCCCATCCCTATTTAAGAGTCAGCCACATTGCTGTGGGTCTGGAGAGACATGTAGAACAGACCAGGTAAGAATGGCAGTTTCCTTCCCTAAAGGACATTAGCGAACCAGATGGGTTCTTCCAAGAATCAATAACAGATTCCTGGTCCTCATTAGACAATTGATTCCAGATATTTTTGAATTGAATTCAAATTCTACCATTTGCTGTGGCAGGAAATGAACTCAGGTCCCTGGAACATTAGAACTGCCCCTTGGGAAGGTGGGCTTGAGCTGCCTTCCTGAACCACTGCAGTCCTTTGGAGTATAGAAAGACCCACAATGACCTCAGGGAAGGATATTCCAGCATTATGATCCAGCAACACTGAAGGAACAACAACATATTTCCCAGTAAGGACGGTGAGTGATTCTTCATAGAATCCCTACAGTGTGGAAGCAGGCCATTCAGCCTGAAGAGCATCCTTGACCCTCTGAAGAGCATCCCAACCCATCCCTGCAACCCCGCATTTCCCAGCCTACACAACCCTGGACACAATGGACAGTTTAGCACAGCCAATCCATCTAACCTTTGGACTGTGGGAGGAAACCGGAGCACCCGGAGGAAACCCACGCAGACGCAGGGAGAATGTGCAAACTCCACACAGACAGTTGCCCGAGGGTGGAATCGAACCTGGATCCCTGGTGCTGTGAGGCAGCAGCGCTAACCACTGAGACACCGTGCCACCCATAATTAATGTTCCCTGACTGGGAATCAAACCCAGGCTGCAGTGATGAGAGCCCAAATCCTAACCACTGGATCAAGAGGGACCCATTGGCTGGGTCTCTGAATTATCAGTCCAGTGATAATGTCACCAGGTCATCACCTCCTGAAAGCTGAGTGTCTAGGTTTGAGCCTAAGGCTCTTAGCCACAGAGCAATGCCTACCTGCCCTGTTTATTTCAATGATCTCCTCCTGAGCTAGAGGGCAGGAATCACCCTGGACACTCCGCTGGGGGGACTTGATATCAGGCTTGCAGTAGTTGGGAGACCCTGGCTGAGGAGCTCGGGGGATGTGTTTGTTCTTCTTCTTTGGTAACTTCTGCTTGGCCATAGCCAAAGAATAGTACATGCCAAAGTTATTGACAATAACGGGGACAGGCATAGCGATGGTCAACACACCAGCCAAAGCACAGAGAGCTCCCACCAACATCCCCGACCAGGTCTCCGGATACATATCCCCGTAACCCAGGGTGGTCATGGTAACCACTGCCCACCAGAAGCCGATGGGGATGTTCTTGAAGCTGGTGTGTCTGCTACCCGTTATGTCTTCGGGGTCAGCCCCTATCCTCTCCGCGTAATAGATCATGGTGGCAAAGATCAGGACCCCGAGAGCGAGGAAGATGATGAGCAGGAGGAACTCATTTGTGCTCGCCCTCAGCGTGTGGCCCAGGACCCTCAGGCCAATGAAGTGGCGGGTAAGCTTGAAGATGCGGAGGATTCGGACAAAGCGCACGACGCGCAGGAAGCCCAGGACATCCTTGGCGGCCTTGGACGAGAGTCCGCTCAGGCCAACCTCCAGGTAGAAAGGAAGGATGGCCACAAAGTCAATGATGTTGAGGGTGTTCTTGATGAACTCCTTCTTGTCCGGGCAGAACATGATGCGCATCAGGAACTCGAAGGTGAACCAGATGACGCACATGCCCTCCACGTAGGTGAGGAAGGCCTCGGTCTCAATCTCCACATCCTCCACCACATTGGTAACATTCCCAGTGGTGACCGTCTCCGTTCTGTTCACCAGGTGGTTGAACGCTTCGTGGGTCTCAAGGCAAAAAGTAGTGATGGATATCAAAATGAAGAACAATGATGCAAACGCCACGTACTGCGAGAAAAGAAAACAAAAGAAAGAAAGACACAGGCGTGTTAAATAAAACACAGAACTAACAGCACCCACATATCACCATGGTAACACTTAGATGTGTGTAGGTAACATTAAGGATTCCCGCTACAGGATGAATTCTAGACTGATGGTGATACTCAGGTTATCTGAGATTCAGATGCCTAGCCCGAACCTTATCACCACTGCTCAGATCAGCTTCGTATCAGCTCTTCAAAAGAGGCATCTAAGGCATTCCCTAATCCTCTCCCCACAGCCCTGAAAATCTCTCCTTTTTAACTATACATTTCATTCTCCTTCAAAAGCAATTGACTCAACATCCAACAAACTTCCAGGCAGGTTATTCTAAGTCATCGCGTCTCAATTTATGGTGAAAATGTCCCTTCCTCCACCAATTATCTCAAACCTTTATAACTTCCAGGCAGTAGAAATCGTTCCAATATGTTTACTGCATTAAAACCAACATCAAAAACCTCCCCCACCCTAGTAATACACTTTTCCAACCTCTTCTGTCAGGCAGAAGGTACAGGTTCAAGAACAGCTACTTCCTGGCTATTATTAGACTGCTGAATGGACCTATCTAATTTCAAATTGAATGTTGATCTCACTTTGGTACACCTCCTATATGCCTCGCTCTATTGAAAATATGATCTGTATGTCCTTGTATGTTATGATCTGCTTGTACTGCTCGCAAAACAGAACTTTTCACTGCGCCCAGGTAAATGTGACACAATAAATCAAATCAGATCAGCATAATTCTGAACTTCTAACAAACTTCTCCTTAACCTTCAGAATGTTCTTGAGAAGGGTCAGCGGTCCCGAAATGTTTCTCACTTCACAGAAGCTGTGTTTTCTCAGCAATTTCTGTTTTTGATTGATAGAGTCATACAGCAGTGAAACAGACCCTTTGGTACAACCAGTCCGTGCTGAACATATTCACAAACTAAATCAGTCCCACTGCCTCACGCAGCCCATATCCTATTAATGAACTTACCCAAGTGTCTTTTAAACATTGCTAACTGCTCCCACATCCACCACTTCCTCTGGAAGTTCATTCCACACGCGAACCATCCTCTGTAAAAAAATTGGCCCCCATGCCTTTATTAAATCTCTCTCCTCTCACCTTAAAAATGTGCCCCCTAATCGTGAAATACACCATCCTCGGGCAAAGACACCTATTATTAACCCTATCTATACCCCTCATGATTTCATAAACCTCTATAAAGTCATGTCTTAAATAAGGCAACCAAGTAAGGTGTAAGAGGTAAGAACTGCCAATGCTGGAGTCAGAGATAACACACTGTGGAGCTGGAGGAACACAGCAGGCCAGGCAGCATCAGAGGAGCAGGA
>NC_063368.1:17410462-17443698 GCF_021869965.1 Rhincodon typus
GTCAGCCTCTCTGCTCCTATGATGCTGCTTGGCCTGCTGTGTTCATCCAGCCCTGCACCTTGTTGTCTCCAATACTCACTCATCTCAATCCACATGGACAAGGAGAACCACGACTTCGACTGGAACACCAAGATCCTGGGACAGGCTAGGCAGAGACAAGCACGAGAATTCCTGGAAGCATGGCACTCCACAAAGCAGGCTATAAATAAATACATTGAACTCGACCCCATATACATTCCACTACGGAGGAAACCCGGAAGCGAGGCAATCCATCGCAACGGACCCCAGAGTTTAAAAACCAGGCAGGAAAACACACCAACGCTTCATCAGAGACTGCACTGAGGATGTTACCAAGCACGGTAACGAAACGTCTGCAGAACAACCAACCTCAAAAACATTTAAAATTATGAAGGGAATAGACAAGAAAGCAGCAGGGATGTTGTTTCCATTGGCAGGTGAAACTAGAACTAAGCAGCATAGCCTCAAAATCAAGGCAGCAGATTTAGAACTAAGTTGAAGAGGAACTTCATGTGAAGGACTGTGACTATGTGGAATTCCCTGTCCAGTGAAGCAGTCGAGGCTACCTCATTGAATGTTTTTGAGGAAAGATAGACAGAGCTTTTAACAGTAAAGGAATTAAGGGTTATGGTGAGCGGGCGGGTAAGTAGAGCTGAGTACACATGATCAGCCATGATCTTATTGAATTGTACAGCAGGCTCGATGGCCTACTCCTGTTCCTATTTCTTATGTTCTTATTACATTTTGCTAACCTCCCAAGTCATTCTGAAGCAGTCCAGAAATTAGAATTAAAGGATTAATCAGCTACAGGAAAATCACAGCAATCTTTCTGTTTGCATTTTCACTCTGACCAGGATGTGAACCCCAGAATGCAACCTGCTGAGCTATCAGTCACAACCACATGTTAGATAGAGTGATTTCCACAAGCAAAGGGGATTATGGGTATCGCATCCACCATTATTGACCAGCTGACATATCGAGCAACTGACTGCATGAGTCTAGCGAGAGTTGTTTTTTAAAGAACAAAGAATACAGAACAGTACAGCACCAAAACAGACTTTCAGCCACCAAGAATTCGCCAATGCATGATGCCTTTCTAAGCCAAATACCTTTACCTCTACACTGTTTGTATCTCTCTATTCTCTACCTACTCATACATCTGTCAAGAAAAGACAGTTTTGGAAAGTTTTAGATAGTATTTTTTTCATTTTGGACAAAACCTCCTAGTATTCAGTTCAATCTAAGTTATCAATGCTCATTACTCAGTAACTAGTGTAGGAAATTTATTGCAGGACTCAATCTACTTTGCTTTTATGTCATTCTGAGAAGTTGGCATCATTGGCAAGACCAGCATTTGATGCCCATCCTAAATTCCACTTGAGAAGGTAGTGGTGAGCTATATTCATGAACCACTGCAGTCTGTGTGTTATAGGGGCATCCACAATGCCATTAGGGAGGGAATTCCAGGATTTTGACGCAGCAACAGTGAAGGCATGGGGATATATTTTGAAGTCAGGATAGTGAGTGGCTCAGAAGGGAATTTGCAGTTGGGGGTGTTCCCACGTATCAGTTGGCCTTACTTTTTGAGGCGTTAAGAGGTTGCACGTTTGGAAGGTGTGGTTGAAGGAAGTTTAATTGGTGAATTATTGGTCTGCTATTTGGCTGGGGGCAGCCCTTGAGCTAAGGGTACACAGTCTCAGAGGGTTGGCCATTTAGGCCAGGGATGAGGAGGAATTTCTATACTCAGAGGGTGGCGAGTTTTTCAAAATTCTCCACTCCAGAAGCTCAGTCAAGACTGAGAGCAATAGATTTCTCCACATTGTGTGTTAAAAACATCAAGGGATATGGAGGTAAGTGCAGGAAAATAGCATTGAGGGAGAAGATCAGCCATAGTCTAGCTGTGCCAGATCAAGGGGCTGAATGGCCTACTCCTGTTAAATATTTATATGCAAGTGGATCTACATTTGCGAAGATTTCCTGCTAAGCAGGTGAATTCAGCAGGGATATCCTTACCATGGTTACCATTTGCGATTGTACTTGTTCAGTTCTGCAGTGCCTTGTAGATGGTTTCGAGGAGTCAGGAGGGGGGTTATGCACTGCAGTATTCCTAGCCTCTAGCCTGCACTCGGAGACACAGTATTTGTAAACCGTGTGCATTACCTGACACAGAATTCTTAGCCTCTGAGTTGTTCTTGTAGCCATGGTTTAAGTAAACTGTGCGCAAATGTAATGCCACAATTCCTGAATCAGAACAATAACTATACTTCAGAAGCAGTTTGTTGGGTGTAAAGCACTTCAGGACATCTGACAGATGTGGATGGTGCTATAGAGATGCAAGCCTTTTTTTCACATTTATTGCTTTGACTGAAGTGAGTTGGGCCTGTTAAAGACATGGGCCAGAGTGACTCATGTATTTGCCTGTGAATAAACAGATGGCCTCACTACAAATGTATTCCTTTGGATGTAAAGGAATTTTAGGATGTTCTGAGGTCTTAAAGTCACACAGCATGGAAACAGTCCCTTCAGTCCAACCAGTCCATGCTGACCATAATCCCAAACTAAACTAGTTCCACCTGCCTGCTTTTGGCCCATATCCCTCCAAACATTTCCTATTCATGTACTAATCCAAACATCTTTTAAACGTTGTAACTGTACCCACATCCACCACTTCCTCTGGAAGTTCATTCCACACACAAACCACCCTCTGTTTAAAAAAAAATGCCCCTCATGTCTTTTTTAAATCTTTCTCCTCTCACCTTAAAAATGTGTCCCACAGTCTTGAAACCCCCCCACCCTAGGGAAAAGACACCTGCCATTCACCTTATCTGTACCCCTCATAATTTTATAAACATCTATAAGGTCACCTCTCAATCTTCGATGCTCCAGTGAAAAAATCTCAGCCCATCCAGTTTCTCCTTATAACTCAAAATTCCCAGTAACATCCTGATATATATTTTCTGAATCCTGTCCAGCTTAATAATACCTTTCCTACAACAGGACGACCAGAACTGGACACAGTGCTCCAGCATAGACCTCACCAATATCCCGTACAACTTCAACATGACATTGCAATTCCTATACTCAAAGTCTGAGCAATGAGGGCAAAGCACGCTAAACACCTTCTTAGCTACCCTGTCTCCCTGTGATGCATGTGTCTTGATACAACACATCATAAATGCCAAGCCATTATTTTTGCAAACAGGGCAAGATTTTAAAAATCCAATTTTGTTTTTCTGGTTTTGTTTGTTTTCAAAGCCAGTGCTTTGACATTGATCTGAAAATGATTAACAGGAACATCTGAATCAAGTTTGTAAGGTGCCATCAAAACTCAATTATTTCAAAAATGGATGTCCCAATTTCCCATGTTGTTAACATTTTAATGTAAGAAAAGTTGCAGACAATTTGCGCACAGCAAGCTCCCACACAGAGCAACAAGGTGCTGACCAGATTATCTAATTCTAGGAATCCTGATTGAGGTACAAGAATTGGCCCAGGATCATGAGCCTGCATTTCTTTTAAATAATGACCATGAGATCTTTAATGTTTAATGGAAGAGAACCAATGGGGCTTCAATTTAATGTTTTAACCAAAAGATGGTACCTACATTGCCAGAAGTGCCAACCCAGATTATCAGTTCTCTAGATTGGGATTTAAACAGGACCTTCTGACACAGAAGCAAGATGGCTACCAAGTTAGCCACAGCCAACACATCATCAACCCTGTGCTATACACACTGGGCCAGTTTGAAAGGTATTTGTTTTACAAGAAATATCTCCATTACTCAGTATCCGTAGATATAGCCATGGTGATATCATTGGTTTGCCACCCATGTTCCCTACGTATGTCAATCGAAATCCAGTTCTGTAAATGCCAGTCACTTGGAGGCTATCGCCTTTCTACTCTGGTTCAGTTCCCATCCATTCCAGACGTATTTTACAACAGGGAGCCTGTTTCTCTGGCTGAGTAAATGGTCAACATTAAATATTTCACATGGCACAGTGTCCCTGAAAGTGTTCTTTCCTATTCATTTATGGGATGTGGGTATAGCTGGCTAAGACCATCATTTATTGTCCTTCTCTAACTGCCCATAAGGAGGTGGCGATGAGCTACCGTCTTGAACAGCTGCAGTCCATGGGGATAGGAAGTGCCGTTAGGAAGAGAATTCCAGAAGTTGGACCCAACGTCTGTGAAGGGATGGCGATATATTTCCAAGTGAGGATGGTGGTGCAGTTTGGAAGTGAATTTGCAGGTGGTGGCATCAGTCCTGGCTTAAGAGACCCTCAAAGTACGATACCTCCTTGCAATCCTGGATGACCGACTGACATCAGTTTTGTCTTACAACGGAAATCGTTATAACAAATATCTGCAATTTATTGCACATTGGAACCTTTGTGAGAGATGTGAATGGGATCTGAATGAAAACTCAATTTTTCAATACCTTTGAGTATTGAGTTATCGATCTGTCTTGGACACTTCCCTCAACATAATTACTCAGCACCATCTTTCCATCCTACAGAATCGCAACAGAGCAGCATCTTTTCTGTTTATTCCCATGCAGACACATCATCTCCACCAACTATCATCTCCCTGTCTCCTCTCATTGAGTTCCAACAGATACCAGCTCTTCTTAATCACAACTGCTGGTTAAAATACCCAAAAATCTTTTAAGACAATTTGACCCATCAATATTACTCTGTCATTCAATGAGATCATGACTGATCTGATAACATAGAATCTCTACAGTGTGGATGCAGGCCATTCAGCCCATACTGATCCACAGAAAAGCATCCCATCCCCTCCAGACCCATCCCCCTGTACTTATCCCTGCATTTCCCCATGGCTAACCCACCTAGCCGGCACACTATGGATAGTTTAGCACAGCCAAGCCACCTAGCCTGCACATTTTTGGACTGTGGGAGGAAACCCGTTCAGACACAGGGAGAATGTGCAAACTCCACGAGACAGTCACCCAATGGTAGAATTGAACCTGGGTCCCTGGTGCTGTGAGGCAACTGTGCTAGCTGCCGAGCCACCGAGCCACCATACCTCCCTCAATGCCAGTTTCCTGTCTTTTCCCTCTAACCCTTGATTCCTTTAGCCTCCACAGACTTCTGCGGTTAAAAATCCCATAGATTGACTACCACCTGAGAAAAAAAAATTTGACTTCATCTCTATCCCATTTGGGTGATCCCACACTGTCAGATTATGCCCTCTCGCACAAGGGGAAACAATCTCTCTGCACCTACCCTGTCAAGCCCCCGAAGAATCTTTTCAGTTTCACTGTGGTTAATTCTCTTTTTTTTTTAATTCCAGTGAGTCCAAGCCTAACCGATGTAACCTCTCCTCATTAGAAAATCCTTCAATATTTGGGATCAACCAAGTGAACGTTCTCTGCAACGCTTCTAATATCAGGTGAACGTTCCTTTGACAAAGGGACTAAAACCGTTCACAGTAGACCAACCCATCATATCATACAATGAAGTATCATATTTCATATACCCAGTGGGTACATACATCTTCCATTCTGCCAACAGTCCAAATCTCTTCCTGTTCACTCTCATTATTTAAAAGTCCAACTGAGTAAAGATCTTACCAATCCAATCTATTGTAGATATTGTGAGCAGTTTTGGGCTCCATATCTAAGGAAGGATGTGCTTAGTCCCAGGGATGAAGGGCTTGCCATATGAGAAGTGACTGAGGACTCTGGGGTCTGTACTCAATGGAGTTTAGAAGGATGAGGGGGAATCTCATTGTAATTTATAGAATACTGAGAGGCCTGGATAGAGTGGACATGGAGATGATGTTTCCACTTGTAGGAGAGACTAGGACCCAAGGGCATAGCCTCAGAGTGAAGAGATGACCCTTTAGAACTGAGATGAGGAGGAATTCCTTTCAGCCAGAGGGTGGTGAATCTGTGGAACTCATTGCTGCAGAGGGCTATGGAGACTAAGTCATTGGGCGTATTCAAGACAGAGATTGATAGGTTATTGATTAGTAAGGGGTCAAGGGTTACAGGGAGCAGGCAGAAGAATGGAGTTGAGAAACATACGCTCCTATATCTTACGGCCTTATAATGTGTGTCTGGAGTAGGTGGGGATTTGAACCCAGGCTTATTAAGACCAGAGATAGGGACAATACCACTGCACCACAAGAGCCCTTGCCTTCTCTTGTATAGAAACAATTGGCTGGGTGACTGATTTATGAAGCAGATAGAGACCAATAGCACAGGTTCACTTCCCATACTAGCTGCAGTAGCCGTGAAGGTCCTCCCTTCTCAACCTCACCCCTCAGCTGAGGTGACCCTCAAGTTAAACTCACCACCAGCCATCCCTCTCTATTGGGAAAGTGGGCCTACAGTGACTTGGCTTATTTCTATAGAAAATACAAGCAAATATTTTTCTTAATCGCTTTGTGATAATGGGCACCAATGAGTTAAATTGCCACCTGCACTATTCCGAATTTCCTCTGACTAACTTAGACGTTGGGATCCAATTAAAATATTTGTAACATTTTTTGAAAAATATCTAAGTATATTTATACAACATTCACAACCTACAGAGTATCAGCCAATCTCTTCCAGACACTCAAAAACAACATTCCTGCAGAAAACAAACTACAAATTGGCTCCAGATCTCGCATCATCTTCTCTTCAGTCAATTTTAGTGTAAAAGCCTGAATTAAGATCAAACAGAAGTCCCATAAATGGAATCAAAATGTTGATTGCTTCAAATCTGTGAATTCTAGCCAACTCAGAAGTAGTTTATATTCCTCCCCATTAGACACAGTCTGTTCTCTACCAACCCTGTGCCAGAGAAACCTCTTCACAGTCTAATCACTTCTCAGTGTAATCTGTGCTTTTGTTTCTTGTTTTCCATTGCGCGTGCTCAGACAGTAGGACAGATATTTGCAAATTGTCTGTAATTACTTGCCAATCAAAGACAAAATGAAACATAATAAGTGTGAAAGACCCTCAATAAACCAATGTGTTGTAACAATTTGATTCAAATACCCAACTTTTCTTCCCCTGAGCAATCACACAAATCGTACAACATTAGACATTTGCACATCATCTGGGGCCTCACTTTATTACAAAATGTGTTTTGCATCTTTTCTTATTTCCACCTCCCACTACAACAATTTCTTCTCTCTGTACGTTTCCTACACAATTTTTTTTTTAATTTATGCCTAGAATGCAGGCATCACTAGCTGGCCAGCATTTATTGCCCATCCCTCATTGCCCTTGAGAAGGCGGTGGTGAGCTGCCTTCTTGAACCTGTTGTAGGTTAATCCACAATGCCCTCAGGGAGGGAGTTCCAGGATTTTGACCCAGATATACTGAAGGAACGGTGACATATTTCCAAATCAGGCTGGTGAGTGGTTTGGAGGGGAACTTGCAGGCGACGGTGTTCCCATGTATCTGCTGCCCTTGACCTTCCAGCTGGAAGTGGTCGTGGGTTTGGAAGGTGCTGCCTGAGGAGCCTTGGTGAATTTCTGCAGTGCATCTTGTAGATAGTACACACTGCTGCCATTGAGGGTCGGTGGTGGAGGGAGTGGATGTTTAAGGGTGTGGCACCAGTCAAGTGGGCTGCTTTGACCTCATGGTGGCAATGGAGGCAGAGTCAGTGAACATTTTAAAGAAAGAGATGAATAGATTTGTGTTAGGCAGAACAGTCAAAGGTTAGCGGGTGTAGGTGGGAATGGGCAATTGGAAACAGATCAGCCATGATCTTATTGAATAGCAGAGCAGGCCCAATGGTCAAATCATCCAACTCTGCTCCTATTTTGTATGTTCATATATTCAGCGGTTCAGGCCTGTTTAACTACCCATTTAAATGTTTTTCGAATATGGATAGTATTAGGTATTATTTCAGTCTGACACAGTGTAGTTCAGTCTGTGATGTCGACACAGCTAAAGCCGAAGCAGAAAATCTTAATAATGTCTCCTGAGGCAGAATCAAAGGTCTGTTCAGGAGAGACAGACATTCAGATTTCCACTAACCTCTGTGGTTAAGAAGTGTTCACAGCTTTCCCTCATTAAGTGTGAGGTTATCCGCTTTGGTGGCAAAAGCAGGAAGGCAAATTATCATTTGAACGGCTCTGAAAGTAAGGCGTGTGGGCGTGACAGGCAGTAAAGAAGGCAAACTCTTTGTTGGCCTTCATAGCGAGAGGATTTGAGTGCAAGAACAAAAAGATGTCTTGCTGCAATTACATGGGACATTGGTGAGGCCATGCCTGGAATACTGTGTGCAGTTTTGGTCTCCTTTTCTGAGATGTACCACAGAGAGAGTGCAGCAAAAGTTTACCAAATTGATTCCTGGGATGGTAAGACTGACATTTAGAGTCATGGAGATATCATAGAGCAGATACTTCAGTACAACTCATCCATGCTGACCAGATATCCTAAATTAATCTAGTCCTGTTTGCCAGCGATTGGCCCATATCCCTCTAAACCCTTCCTATTCCTGTACCCATCCAGATGCCTTTTACCTGTTGTAACTGTACCCACCTCTACCACTTCCTCTGGCAGCTCATGAATGAGGACAGATTGAGTCAGTTAGACTTGTATTCACTGGAGTTTAAAAGAATGAGGGGAGATTTCTTGGAAACCCATAAAATTCTAACAGGGCTAGATAAGTTAGATGCAGGAAGGATGTTCCTGATGATGAGAAATCCAGAACCAGGGTCATAGATTAAGGGCAAGGGGTAAACCTTTCAGGACTGAGATGAAGAGACCCAGACGGTGGGGAGCTTGTGGAATTCTCTACCACAGAAAGCAGTTGAGGCCAAACCAATATGTGTTTTCAAGAAAGAGGCAGATATAGCTCTTGTGGCCAAAAGGATATGGGGGATGGATGGGATTAGGGTATTGAGCTCGATGATCAGCCATGATCATAATGAATGACAGTACAAGCTCAAGGGGGCGAATGGCCCACTCCTGCTCCTATTTTCCATGTTTCCGGCCTGCCTCTAATTTAAAGCTAGTGCCCCTCTTGTGCTCGATTTGCCCCTCAGGGGACAAAGTTTCTCTGTATCTATGCCATCAAATCCTTATTACGTTACAAACACTTCAATGAGGTGACCTTCTTCTACCCAAGAAGCACTTGTGCTCATAATTTAGGCCTGTCACCTAGGTGAGTCTGAAATGTCCAGGAATTACACAGGTGCCTGGCACAAATTTCCAAACTGGAAATATACCTGGGATCTAAGCGACTGAAGATTAAAATCTGCAGCCACTGTATAAACTTCCATGAGGTTGTTGCAATACCTTATTGAGACAGAACAGGACACCAGAGCTCCAGATGAATGGACTGTAAGGTACCTGCCATTAAGAAAGGACTTTCCAATGTAGGGGTCAGGACCCCACGATGCCAAGCAGTTTTGGGATTGCAAGCTCTGCAGCATCAATAACCACTGTCAAACTCTCAGAGATAACTACAGTACTCCTTCTTGAACAGGCCCCCGTTTTCACAGCTCCCACTCACTCAAAGGTCACATTCATATGTGGTAATGGTTCTGAAAGGGTTAATGTTGAAGACTGCATTAGGCTTCACCCGATCTGATGATGACATATAATCCCGAGTGGGGAAATGAGGGCTCTAAGTCGAGATCCCAATTGGGGTAAGATATGTCACCCCCTAACGATCTTAGTAATTATGTCTAATGGTGTTTAAGTCAGTGTAAGTTGTACATATTGCGCTATCATGCAATAAAATATGCCTTGTTGGTGTGCTAAGTGCCTCTTCTTGTTAAGACTCCTGACTGCTTGGTTCTTTACCTGTGTTTACCAAACAGATCCAGTATAGATTGGAAGGTTAGGGGGATGTCTAACCTAATTCACATTTTGTTTGCAGGAGTTGACTATCAGCTGGTGATTGTTTGTTTTGTGGCTCATATAACATCGAGAGATTGCAACAATCTTCAAGCTTCAAAATGGGAAGAACATTTGTGAGGCACTGCATTTAAGAGATTAGTTCCAAACCTCTCTATAATTGGGTCTAATGATAAGGAGACAGACAGATTTTAATTAGTAATTAATTAGAGATGGCAGAAATATAGAGCTGAGGCCGAGATGAAATCAGCCAAGATTGTATTAAATGGTGGGACAGGATCAAGGGGCTGAATGGCTTACTCTAGCTCTTACTTCTTATGTTCTTATGACACTGAGGGAACAGCAATATTTTTCCCAGTCAGGATGGTGAGTGGCTCGGAGGAGAACATGCAGGGGATGCTGTTTCCATTTGACTGAAGCCCTTGTCTTTCCAGTTGGTAGAGGTAGTGGGTTTGAGAGGTCCTGTCGAAGGAGCCTTGGTAAGTTGCCACAATGCGTCTTGTAGATGTTATGCTAATATGGTACATCATTTGAATTTAAGTTTCCAACAACCACCAAGGTTTGGACTTCATTGCTCTGAATTAATAGCCCCGTGTGCAATTCCTTATCTGAGGAAGGATTTTGTGGATACGGAGGAAGTGCAGTGAAGGTTAACCAGGCTGATTCATGCAATTGCAGGACTAACTTATGAAGAGGGATCAGTTAGGACTATATTCACTGGAGTTTAGAAGAATAAGGAGGGATTTCACAGAAACCTATAAAACCCTAAGAGGACTACTCAGGAAGGATGCTCCTGATGGTGGTGCAGTGCAAAACCAGGGGGTCACAGTCTAAGTATATGGAGTAGGCCATTTAGGACTGAGATAAGGAAATAATACTTCACCAAGAGGGTGGGGAGCATACGGACTTCTCTGTCACAGAAGATAAGGCCAAAACATTGAATGGTTTCAAGAAGCAATTAGACGTGGCTCTTAGGGCTAAAGGGATCAATGGATATGGGGAGAAAGTGGGAACAAGGGACCGAGTTGGAAGATAGCCATGATTGTAATGAATAGCGGAGAAGGTTTGAAGGGCTGTATGGCCTATTTCTGCTCCTATTTTCTGTGCTTGTATGTGTCAACGACATTACTATCCCACTTCCTCTCCATGGTATGACATGCAGATTACGCTGAGGATCTCTGAGCTTTGAAATATGTGTTAGAATTCAAGGCAGTAAGCAAGATTGAAGATTCCTCTCTCTCTCTTTCTCCTGGTGTTAGTTCAGTGTCCTTCCACCTCGAGGGTTGGGTGGGTTCAGGTCCCACTGCAGGCATACGCCCCTGTAGGATGCAGCGAGTGCAGCATTGTCAGCAATGCCCTATCTCCTCTCTCCAGCGGGCGTGAAAGAATTTCCAGCACTACACTGAAGAGCTCTACTCACTGTCAGTATCTGTCCCTCAACCAACATCACAACAGTCAGATTATCTAGTCTTTGATATATTACCAATTGTGGGATCTCGCTGTGTGAAAGCCCTACTTCCTACCAGACAACAGCAGATGTCATTCTTCACAATATACATCGGAACACCTATTTCCCCGTGGATGTTATGATTCTCAGTATACACATTTGCAAAGTACTGCAATGTCTGTAAAGTGCTATGGGGTGGCCGAAGTCCTGATAGGAGCATGTTGACAGGTATGGAAGGTTTGAGTGGTGCAGTGCAGAACCAGGGGTCACAGTCTAAGTATATGGAGTAGGCCATTTAGGACTGAGATAAGTAAATATTTCTTCACCAAGACAGTGGGGAACATATGGACTTCTCTGTCACAGAAGATAAGGCCAAAACATTGAATGTTTTCAAGAAGCAATTAGATGTGGCTCTTAGGGCTAAAGGGATCAACGGGTATGGAGACAAAAGGCTGGATAGGCTGGCGCTTTTTTCACTGGAGCGTAGGAAGCTGACAGGCATCCTGATTGAAGTTTATAAAATAATGAGAGATACAGATAGAGTTATTGGTCGGCGGCTTTTCCCGAAGATGGGGGATTTCACTCCAGGGGACACATTTTTAAGGTGAGAGGAGAGAGATTTAAAAAAGACATGAGGTGCAAATTTTTCACAGGGCCAGCTGTTCTCCACAACATAGGTGTTATCGGAAGGATATTATTAAACTGGAGAGGGTTCAGAAAAGATTTACCAGGATGTTGCTGGGAATGGAGCGTTTGAGTTATACAGAGAGACTGGATAGGCTGGGACTATTTTTCCACTGGAGCATTGGAAGTTGAATGGCTCACGTGTGGAATGAACTTCCTGAGGAAGTGGTGGCTATGAGTACAATTACAACATTGAAAAGACATTGGGCTAAGTACATGAATAGGAGAGAGACTGAGGAAGGGTCACCGGACCCGAAACGTTAAGTCTGTTTTTTTTCTTCACAGATGCTGCCAGACCTGCTGAGTTTTTCCAACAACTTTGTTTTTGTTCCTGAATAAGAGAGGTTGGGAGGGTTATGGACCAAGAATGAACAGTTGGAACTAGTTTAATTTGGGATTATGTTTGGCATGGACTGGTTGGACCGAAGGGTCTGTTTCTGTTCTCTATGGCTCTGTGTCTTTCCTTACATTACACCAATGAGTATGATTTAGCGCAACAGATGTCATAGTGGCGCCACAATCAGAATGTGAAATGTTAAACAGACAGCATGCAAACTCCTACTAGACCTCTCATTCAGCTTTCTGAGCAACGACTAGTCTACACTCCAAGGGAACCAGGGCAAGCATTGGTCTTTATGCAGAAACTAACTCAAGCAGCCGCAACGTGATGCTGCCTGCAAGTGGGATTTAGCAGAGACAGAGCTGCCTGATATAATGAGCTGAGAGATCACAATGAAAAGCCCAGAGCACATGAAGTGCCTGCGTCAGCAGATCCATATACTGCAGCAAAATTCCATCAGCTCTGAACTGCTCTACATCTGTGAGGAGCCCTCACACAGAAGAATGCCTAAATACTCCATCGTATTCTAAACTGATGACCTGCTTCCCTGATGTAACCTCTCTGATTCTATGTGGGAGCTGCTCTCCTCCATAATATACTATAAACTGTGGATGCTACACTCCACTGTATACACAGGATCCACTACTATTCACAGCAGCTGTTTCCCGCATTGTACAGGGACTGCTGTTCCACAATATATACAGCAACTCCTCTTCTCCAGAATATACACGAGAATTGCTATTGTCCACAGTATGCACAGGGATTGCTATTGTCCAAATATACACAGGCACTGCTATCCTCTCTAATGTACAATGACTGCAATTCTCCACAATATACACAAGAACTGTTATTCTCTATAACATATTCAAGGACTGCTATTCTCCAGTGTATGCATAGGGTATTCTATTCTCCACACAGACAATGTTATTCTCTACAAAACATATAGCACACGTATTTCTCCACAAGATACACAAGGACCATTTTCACAGGGACAGCTGTTCTCCACAACATACATGTTACAGGAAGGATATTGTTAAACTGGAGAGGGTGCAGGAAAGATTTACCAGGATGTTGCCAGGAATGGAGGGTTTGAGTTATAAAGAGAGACTGGATAGGCTGGGACTTTTCTCACTGGAGCATGGGAGATTGAGGGGTGACCTCATAGAGGTTTATAAAAGCATGAGGGGTATAGCTAAGGTGAATGGCAGGTGTCTTTTCCCCAGGGTGGGACAGTTCAAGACCGGGGGCATATTTTTAAGGTGAGAGGAGAAAGATTTAAAAAAGACATGAGGGGCATTTTTTTTTTACAGAGAGTGATTCGTGCGTGGAATGAACTTCCAGAGGAAATGGTGGTTATGGGTACAGTTATAATGTTTAAAAGACAATTGGATAAGTACATGAAGAAGAAATGTTTGGCGGGATGTGAGCCAAGGGCAGGTAGGTGGGACTAGTTTAATTTGAGATTATGATCAGGAAGGCTTTGGAGGGATATGGGCCAAATGCTGGTAAACAGGATTAGATTAATTTAGGATATCTAGTCAGGACAGACAAGTTGGACCAAAGGGTCTGTTTCCATGCTGTATGACTCTACGACTCTATACACAATGGTTGCAGTTCTAGGTAATATATACATAGAAAGCTATTCTACACTGATTATACAAAGACGCTGTTTTCAAAATAGACACAAGACATATTCTGTGCACTGTGCACAAGAGAATCCATTCCCAATAATATACACAGGCACAACTATTTTCTATTATTACACAGGGACTGCAATTCTCCAAAGCGTTCTACATGTACTGCTATTCTCCATAGTATGCACATGAACTGCTACACACCCCAGTATACACAGGCACTGCTATTTTCCAACAGTATACACAGGGAGTGCTATTCCAGAGAATGTACACAGGGAATTCTATTATTCACCATATTCATAGAGACTGCTCTTGGCTGCAATATACAAAGTATAAGAGAAACAGGAGCAGGAGGAGGCCAGTCAGCACTTCATCTGCCCACCATTCAACAAGATCATAGCTGATCTGCCCCTGTGAGGTGCCAATTCCCCAATATTTCAATAATTTATCTCCTTCATATTTAACTACTTTCAATGATCTAGCCTCCATAACTCTCCGAGTTAGAGAATTCCAGACATTCACTATCTTCTTGAAAGAAGAAATTTCTTCGCATTTCATTTTTAAATGAGTGTCTCCTTATTCTGTTATTATGCCCCCAGTTCGAGACTTCCCCACTAGTGGAAACATCTTCTCAAATTGACTCTGTCAAGCCCCCTCAGAATCTTGTTTCAATAAGATCACCCCATGTTCTTCGAAACTCTAACGAATAAAGGCCTAACCAGACTCATTGTTCTCAATAAGGCAACCACATCACCTAAGCAATCAGCTCTGTGAAACGCTTTTGAGCTGTTTCCAGTGCATATTACCCATTTTTAATGCAAGAACCAACATTGTACTCAGTACTCCAGGCATGCCCTCACCAACGCCCTGTATAGTTTCAACATGCCTTCTCTATTGTTAAAACTCAACATAGCAATAATGCTCTAAATTCCACTTCCCTTCCTGAATACATTTACAGGGACTGCTATTTCCTGCAACATACACAGGGGTTGCTATTCACCACAGTATACCTAAGAATCTCAACTTTGCCCCTCACCTGAGGCATGGTGACCCCCCAGGTTAAACTGCCACCAATCACCTCTCTCTAATGACAGAGTATCTTCGGGGGCTAGGATGATTTTACCTTTACACAAGGACTTGCTATCCTCCACAATATACAAAGGGGCTGCGAGTCTCCACTATGCACATTGACTGCTGTTCTTCGGAATATACAAATGGACTGCTGCTCTCTATTGTATACATGAGAACTGCTATTTTTACAAGATACATCAGGACTACTGGTTTCCACAATATACACAGGGGCTATTATTCTACATATGCATGATGCTCTCCACAGTGTACCACACATACAGCTACTCTCCACAATGTACACAGGGACTGCTTTCTCCTCATTCTCCAGAATATGTTTTCTATACAGCATCTGATATTCTCCACAAATTACATAGAGACTGCTATTCTCTATAACATACATAGGGATCATTATTCTCTTTCATATCCACACAGACTGTTATTTCCCACATGATGGACAGATACCATTATTGTCCAGAATATGCCCAAGAAATGCTTTTTGCAACAATTATAAAGGGCTTGTAATTCTCCATGATATACACAGGGACTGCTAGTTTCCACAATATATACAGGGACTGCTATTCTCAACAGTATACTCAAAGGATGTTATTCGTGACAGGTTGCTTTATGAGAAAAGGTTAGGCAGGCTCAGTATGGACATGCTTGCATTTAAAAGATCAAGAGGCAACTTGATTGAGAGAAGAACCAGAATGGGCTTGACCGGGTAGGTGTGGACGGAATGATATTACAGGTACTGTTATTTTCTGTAATATACATAAGACCTTTTATTCTCTGGAATATACACAGACAGCTATTCCCTGTGACACACACAGGAACTAAGATTTTCCACAATAGACTGTTATGCTCTGCAATATACACAGAGGATGTTTCTGTCCGCAATATACAAGATAAGTGTGACTCTCCACAAATACATACACACTGCTATTCTTGGTAATACAAACAAAGTGGATGTTACTCTTCCCAGTGTGCAGATAGACTGCCTTAATGTACATAGGAGCTGTTAGTTGCTTAGAGTGTGAAATCTTTGTTAACAGACAATTCCAAACAAAACCGCATGACTGAAATAATTTAAATATGCAAGACAAAAACACTGAAATGATGCTGTAAAAATTAAGGACATTCAATTCTTCAACTCTTCTCTGCCATTCTATAAGATCATGGCCGATCTGATCCCTGCAAATTCCCACCGATCCCCGATAACCTTTCACCACCTCGCCCCTCCTCATGTTTATCAAAGATCCACCCTGCTCTGGCTTAAAAAAAATGAAAGACTCTGCTGCCACCACATTTGGAGGAAAACACTTTCAAAGATTCATGAAAAAAAATTTTTCCTTATCTCTGTCTTCAGTGGGCCAGTTCTGAGGAAGGGTCACCAGACCCGAAACGTTAACTCTGATCTTTTCTTCACAGATGCTGCCAGACCTGCTGAGCTTCTCCTGCAACTTCCATTTTTGTTCCTGATTTACAGCATCCGCAGTTCTTTCAGTTTTTACAAGAACAGCTAGATGTCCTTGCATCTCAGAGCTCTGCAATCTGTCATCATTTCAACCACAGAGCCATAGAGCTGTACAGCATGGAAACAGACCCTTCAGTTCAATTCATCCAAGCTGATCAGATACGCTAAACTAATCTAGTCCCAATTGCCAGCATTTGGCTCACATCCCTCTAAAATCTTCCTATTCACATATCCATCCAGATGCCCTTTAAATGTTGTAATTGTACCAGCCTCCACCACTTCCTCTGGCAGCTCATTCCATACACGCACCACCCTCTGTGTGAAAAAGTTGCCCCTTAGGTCCCTTTTAAATCTTTCCCCTCTCACCTTAAACCTATGCCCCTCTAGTTTTGGACTCCTCTACCCTGGGAAAAAAACCCTTGGCTATTCACCCTATCCATGCCCCTCATGATTTTATAAACCTCTATAAGGTCATCCTTCAGCCTTCAACCCTCCTATTTAACCTCTCCCATAGCTCAAACCCTACAACCCTGGCAACATCTTTAAAGATCTTTCCAGAACCCTTTCAAGTTTCAGAACATCCTTCCTATAGTAGCCATATGCTTCTAAATTATTTTTCCTGTCAAAATGAGCAATTTTACATTTTCCCACATTATACTCCATTTACCAGATATTTGCGCACTCACTTAACCTATTTATATTTCTTTGTAGCATCCTCACATTCTCTTCACAACTTACTTTCCTACCTATCTTTGTGTCATCAGCAAATGTAGCAACGATACCTTTGGTTCCTTCATTTATGTTCATTGTTAATAGTTGAGACCCCAGCACTGATCTACATAGCACACTAATTGTTACATCAGCCAACCAGAAAATTACCCTGTCATGCCTTCTCTCTGTTTCCTGTTAGCCAGCCAATCCTCTATCCATGTCACTTTGTTAGTCCTTACAGCCCCAGCCTTTACTTTCTGCAATAGCCTTCGATGTGGTACCTTATCAAATGCTTTCTGGAAATCTAAGTATCTTACATCTACCGGTTCCCCTTTATCTACAGCACGTTACTTCTTTAAAGAATGTCTATAAACTGGTTAGACATGATTTACCTTTCATAAAACCTATAGACTCTGCCTAGTTACCTTGAACTTTTCTAAGTCCCTAATTTGACTTTTTTAATAAGAGTTTCTAGCATTTTCCCTGTGACAGATATTAAATTAGCTGGCCTGTAGTTTCCTGCTTTCTGCATCCCACCCCTTTTGAGTAAAGGAATTACATTTGCCGTCTTCCAAAATAATAGAACCTTTCTTGAAAGTCGGTTGTCATAAAGGCCCATCTGGTTCACTAGTGTGTTTTAGGGAAGGAAATCTGCCTTCCAGACTTGGTCTGGCCTACATGTGACTTCAGACCCAGATCAACGTGGTTGGCTCTTGGGCCCTCCGAAATCAGTTCAAGGGCATTTAGGGATGTGCTGGTGTCCAATGAGACTACATCCCACAAAAAAAATTCAAAAAACAGAGCAAGCTGTACCAGAGATGAAAATCTTTTATAGATGAGTCTAATACAAGGAGCACGGATATAAAATTAGGAATCACCCTTTTCGGATAGAGAATTTTTTTCTCTCAAAGGGTCTGAGTCTTTGGACCTAAGAATTTTGGAAGGCAGTGGATCAGGGATCAATTGATATATTTAAGGTGAAGGTAGACAGATTCCTGTTAGGCAGGGAATCAATGGTTATGAGGAATAGATGGGAGTGAAGTATTCAAAGCATAAACAGATCAGACATGATCTTATTGAATGGCAGAGCAGGTTCAAGGGGCTGAATGGCCTTCTTCTGTTCCTACTTTGTACGCTCGTATATCTATTTAGCTTGAACCACTTTGTGGTTTCGCTTGAACCATTTTGTTACAAACATTCTGGGAAAGGTCTACAGACAGAGTTTTTGACTAAACAGTGTGGGATTTCTCATGGGGGAGGTGTGTGGTCCAAGTTAGAAGAAATTTAGACAATGAAAGCGAAAGGTCAAGAAGTATTGTGATATGGGTAATGATCATGAGATTGATGTGGAGGTGCCGGTGTTGGACTGGGGTGGACAAGGTCAGAAGTCACACGATACCAGGTTATAGTCCAACAGGTTTATTTGAAATCACAAGCTTTCAGAGCGCTGCTCCTTCATCAGGTAAAGTGTCAGAAGTCACAAGACAATAGATTATAGCCCAACAGGTTTATTTGAAATCACAAGCGTTTGGAGGGCATCTCCTTCGTCAGGTGACAATTCACCTGATAAAGGAGCAGCGCCCCGAAAGCTTGTGATTTCAAATAAACCTGTTGGACTACAACCTGGTGGCTTGTGACTTCTGATATTGAGAATGGGACCAGAAAGGTAAAGACCATATAAACACAAGACTGCGACAACAAATAATCTTAAAGAAAATGGCAACAACTAGAATCAAAAGTTTTTTTTAGACATAAGACCATAAGAAATAGGAATGGGAGGAAGCCATTCAGCCCCTCAGTTCTGCTCCAACATTCAACGGGATCATGGCTAATCCAACATCCCTCATGTTAACTTTCCTGCTCTCCCCCCATAATCCTTGATTCCCCAACTGATCAGGAATCTATCTATCTCAGCCTTAAATGTACAAGGAGTCTGCACCAACCACTCTCTGTAAGTAGCAACTGTAACAGGATAAATGGATAGCACAACTATAAATAAATGGGTTGGATCTGATAGGAATTACAGAGAGATGGTTGCAAGGTGACCAAGTCTGTGAACTGGATATTCAGGGGCATTTGACACTTTGAGACGAAAAGCAGGAAGGGACAGAGGTTGGACAACTAGGGTTGAGTCCAGTATGGTAGTGAGAAATGATCTTGGCTCAGAAGATCAAGATGTCGAATCAATTTAGGTGGAGATAAGAAATAGCAATGGAAAGAATCACTGATTGGAGTGATTTGTAGGTCACATAATAGAAGCTACACGTAGGACAGAGTATACTTCCAGAAATAATGGGGGCTGTAAGATGTTGCTGAATAATTTGGGATCATCACGTAGATTAGACAAATTGAAGGGACAAAGATTGCCTTGAGGACAAATTCATGGAGTGTTTTAGGCCAGTTTCTAAGATCATTACATTGTAGAAACAACCAGCAAACAGGCTGGATTATATCTGATAATGTGCAATGAGGCAGGATTAATTAATGATCTCACTGTGAAGGATTCTCAAGGAAAGAGTGATAGAATTTCACATTCAGTTTGAGCATGAGAAATGTGGGTATTAACCTTTCTCTCTGGTGGTTCTTCCAAGTGAGGAGGACAATTGTCACACATTGTACCTGTGCATGGAGTTTTTTTGGGTGGAGAGGTTGCTACAGCTATAATGGCTCACCAGAAACTCTCTCACTTTTATCATCTTGTCATAGGTAAAATAACTCCACAGAGGCCGGTATCCCCTCACCAAGTCATCCTTTATTTACACGTGGAGAGCCCTTGACATGAATCAGCTTCGTCAGAGCCAGCTCTCAGAGTCAACAGAACCTCTGCCTCTCCTATTTATATCTGTCAGCCAGGGCTTCCTAATTGGACCAGACTAATAGCCCCAATCAGGGAACTCATATTCTATAAGGTCCGCCTGGCCAATCTCATTAAAATTGCTATATCCCTCCCTTTTTGAGTCTGAGGACATAGGACAGTTATTTCTTTTGGAGCTCCTTTTGGGGCGTTTTAGCACCGGGTCAGGTTCTTCCAACCCTGCCTCTGATACAGGTGGCATGTAATGCCCTGTAGGTCACCTCTTGTGCCCAGAACATCTTAGAAGAAATTCATTCTCTTCTTCAGGCAGCAAAGGCACCAAGGCAGCGACATCTACCGTGTCCATCTCAGATTCCGAGGTATCTTCAATGTTTGCCAGAGAGGGCGAACCCACGGGTTCTGAAACAGTCGGAAAGGCAGTTGAGCAGCCGAGCACATTTAGCTCCCGCACCGTTTGCGAGTTTGCAGCTTTCATATGGTTCACATGCATGTTCAGGACCGTCACACCAACTGAACTTTATACATCACTGGACCTGGCCCAAAAAGATCAGATTTAGCCTGGTGTGGAGTCTTCTCTCCGTCGTCAACTCTGCTGGAGCTATCCTTGTAGTTGCATGAGGGAGCTATCCTTGTAGTTGCATGAGGGAGCTATCCTTGTAGTTGCATGAGGAGTGCTCCTATAACCAAATAGGAACTGAGACAGTTCGGTATCTGGTAACGCTGTAGGCTGTTTCTTTAAACCTGCCTTCAAAGTTTGGACTCCTCTTTCTGCCTGACCATTGGACAATGGATAGTATGGACTGTCCTTACATGTCGAATACCATTTGACTTTAGGAAATGCTCAAATTCCCCGCTGATAAACAATGGCCAGTTATTCATGGCCAAGACTTTTGGGAGTCCGTGTATTGCAAAAGATACGCACAGTTTTTCTATCATCATCCTCGTGTTTGACGAATGAATGCTATGCATGTCCAGCCACTTTGAATGGGCATCCGCAATGACTAAGAACATTGAGCACATAAAAGGATCTGCATAGTTGACATGTAACCGAGTGCAGGGTTTGCCCGGCCATTCCCAAAAACGGGGGAGAAATTTTCATCCTTGTTGGCACTCTGGACATGTCCCCACCAATGCAGCTATGCCTGCATCCAATCCTGGCCGCCAGACATAAATTCTCACCAACATCTTCATTTTAGAAACCCCTGGATGACCCTGGTGGAGTTCAGCCAGTATCTGGCAGCGAATTTTGCTCGGGACAATCACACTTGCTCCCCATAATAATATGCCAACCTCTACTGTGATCTGGTCTCTCCATGTTCAAAAAGGTTTCATTTCTGGTTATTACAGCCCATTGGTTTCCCCCATCACCATCAGCTGTTTCAGTTTTGCAAGGACTGGATCTTTCTGCATCCAAAGTTTGATATTGTAAGTTGCAACTGTAAATATGTCGAGAAAATTTAAAACCATATGGCCTCTTCCAATGGCAATACCGTAGGTGGTGTATCTGCCAGCTCAATGCATCCACATTTGCTGTTTGGCCTCACAGACGGTGTTCCACTTGTAATTACAAACATTTAGTATTAGAGCCTGAAGTTGGCCTAAAGCTATGGGCAGCACTGCACTGTCCTCTTTAAGTAGACCTAACAGGGGTTTGTGGTCTGTTATTATTACAAATTTATATCCGTAAAGGTATTAGTGGAACATTCTGACTCCAAACATGACCGCCAAATCTTCCTTCTCTATCTGGGTGTATTTACGCTCTGCATTAGCCAAAGTCCTGGATGCATTTGCCAGTGGACATTCCTCTTCATTGGGCCAACAATGAGTTAATATTACCCCAATGCCAGACGGGGAGGCATCACGTGTCAATCCCAGATCCCGGATGGGACTACAGTGTGGGAACACCTTAGAGGATGATAACTGTTTCTTCACTTCCTTGAAAGCTGTGGCTTGGCTACGCCACCATTTCCAAGGCTGACTCTTATTTAAGAGTTGATACAAAGGTGCCAGGATGGAGGTCAAGTAATGTAAGAGCTTTCCGCAATAGTTCCCCGACCCAAGGAAAGACCTAAGCTCAGGTACAGACCTGGGAGCCTGGGTGCCTTTGATCACCTTCACTTTACCTTCCAGCGGGTATAACTCAGTTGTGTCGACTCTGTAGCCCAAGCAGGTCACTTGCGGTGCCTGGAACATACATTTTACCCTTCAAAGGCGCACACCTGCCTGGGAGAAATGTCGAAGGGCTATGTCCAAGTTCTCTAGGTGCTCCTTATTGGTCTTCACCATTATTCGCACGTCATCTAGATAAATGACAACCTGGGGTAGACCTTGTAAAATGTTCTCCATGGTCCACTGAAAAATTGCACAGGCTGACGATACCCCAAACATCAGTCTCACATATCGGTACAAACCCTAATGGGCATTAATTGTAGCATACGTCTTCATCTAGCGACAATTACAGGTGTGCATTGGCTCATGTCAAGCTTCATGAAGGTCAGCCCCTGCCAGCTTTGCATATAAATCCTCTATGCAAGGGACTGGGTATTTATCCAGCTGTGAGAAACGGTTTACCGTTTGTTGAAAATCCCCACAAAGGTGAACCGACACTTTGGGCTTCATGACCGATGCTTCCCATTCTGCAAACTGGACTGGTTTAATGATTCCTTCACGTTCATTTAATTTCTGCCTCTACTTCTGCCTGTCAGGCACTGGGCAGGCCTTGCAGAATCATGGATCTGCTTTCTGGTCAATATGCAAGGTGGTTTTGGCTCCTTTGATAGTGCCTAGACTTTCCTGAAAAACCTGTGGGTATTTAATTAGGACTTCACCCACGCAACCATTTTCTCATTGAAAAAGGTTGAGCCAATCCAGGTGAATCTTTCTCAACCAATTTCACCTCATCAGGCTTGGGCCCAAGCCTTTTACTACAAAAAGTGGTAACTGAACCAGCTGCTTCTCATAAGCGATGCAAACAAAAGTTTACCCTAAATCTGTAAATGTTCCCCGGTATGGGTTTTCAGACTTGCCAAGGTCTTGAGTAAACACTGGACTCCAACATCCAGAGTAAATTTAGTTAAAGACTTGTTCTGTGATCACTGAAACAGTCACACCAGTATCGACCATTGGTTACCACTTAACTAGACGTTTATTTTGATTGGTTCTGATTTGGATGTTGCTAAGCAACTTAACTGTGCCAAACCAGATGTAGGTGGACTTTCCAGGGTGTGCACTCTCCTGGATACTGGCCTAGGAATTCCCTTACGCAGTTTAGGTCTAATGGGACTCCTTTGCTGCCTCCAATCCGCACACCAGCAGCAACTACAATGGCTTATTGGCCTGGGTCCTGATAAAAATTTTGACCATTTGATCAAGGCTTAGCTTTGTTTTGGGGTTTTGCTACAGGATGATGTGGGGTTTAACTGTTCAGGATATGGCTTGAGTGAGCCCAGGCAATTGCCTTCACTCAAGTGGTGTTCCCCAAGCTCAGTCAGCCTGGCGAGGGTGTCCACTTCCATCGGAATACCCTGCAACTCGCGCACTCCACTTGCTGCATTTTCCAATGATAAAGCCTGTTGTGGTGCCTGTGTGAAGTCCAGTTGGAATTCAGCTACTAGGCCCTTTTGCATGGTTACATCATTAATCCCACTCTCATCGCCGTTGAAATAACTCCACAGAAGCTGGCGTCCCATGACCAAGTCAGCCTTTATTTACCCATCCAGAGTCTGTGACACTGATCCAGCTCCTTCAGAGCCAGCTCTCAAAGTGAACTGAACCTCTGATACTCTGTTTCTAATCTGTCAGCCAGGGCTTCCTGATTGGACCAGGTTAACAGCCCCAATCAGGGAACTCATATTCTATGAGGACCACCCGGCTGACCTCATTACAATCACTACAATTGGCATACTGGTAGAATTTATAGATTGATAATAAACTTGTTTAGCTGTGTTAGAAATGCACCTCCTGCAGTTTCACATCCTGGAGTGAGATTCATACCTAGATCTTCAGTGTCAGAGGTAGGAATATCAACCACTGTGTTAAAAGCCTCTTTATCGTCTAGAATTAATATTCTAAACTTAAACAAACGTAATTACAAAGGTATGAAGATGGATGACTAAATTAAACTGGGAAACAGCTTAAAAGGTAAATTGTAGTGATTCAGTGGCAAACATTGAACAAGACATTTCAACATTACTAATAAAGGAATATTCCATTGAGAAAATGAAAAGGACTCTCTGAGATGAATGAACCATCTATGGTTAATGAAAAATGTTAAGGATTGAATCAAATCTTTAAAAAAAATCATATAATTTTGCAAAGGTTAGTGGTAGCTAAAAATGGAAGCAAAACATATTTAAAATGAGTGAAAGTATATCATGAGAGTAAACAAGTATAGACAGGAAGAATTTCTCAGTAAATTAGAAGGAAAACAGCTAAATTAAGCATTTGTTCTTTAGTTGATGAGGTTGGGAGTTATGGAGGGAAAACAAGCAGATTCTTTAAACAACCAAACTAAAAGGATCCCACTAATAGCAGAAAATCAGGGCAGAAAGAGAGGGAGAAACTTAAAAATATCATCACTAGGGATAAAGGACTAGGCTAAAAGCTGACAAGTTCCACGGTTGTGACAGCCTGCAACTTACAGACATAGAGTCATACAGCTCGGGAACAGACCCTTCGGTCCAACCAGTCTGTGCCGAACATAATCCCAACTAAACTAGTCCCACCTGCCTGCGCAATGCCCATATTCCTCCAACCTTTCCTATTCATGTACTTATCCAAATGGCTCTTAAACATTGTAATTGTACACACATCCACCAGTTTCTCAGGAAGTTCATTCCACACATGAACCAACCTCTGTGTATAAGATTTGGCGCTCATGTCTTTTTTAAATCTCTCTCCTTTCACCCTAGTCTTGAAATCACCCATTCTTGAAAAAAGACAACTACCATTAACTCCATCTATACCCTTCATTATTTTATAAACTTATGTCAGGTCGCCTCCCAACCTCCTATATTCTAATGAAAACAGTCCCAGCCTATCCAGCCTTTCTTTATAACTCAAACCTTCCATTCCCGGCAACATCCTAGTAAATCTCTTCTGAACCCTCTCCAGCTTAATAATATCCTTCGTATAACTAGGTGACCAGAACTGGACACAGTATTCCAGAAGAGGACTCACCAATGTCCTGTACAACCTCAACATGATGTCCCAACTCCTATACTCGAAGGACTGAGCAATGAAGGCAAGCATGCCAAATGCCTTTTTAGCCATCCTGTCTATACGTGATGCAAACTTCAAAGAATTATGTACCTGAACCCATTAATAGAAGTGCCTGCAGAGGCAGTGAATGCAATGGTTTTAATCTTTCAAAATTAGAGGGGTGCCACAGGGTTTGGTCCTCAGGCCAACTATTTACAATCTGTATTAACGACTCAGATGCAGGGATACAATTTACAAGCCACATTTGCAGATGACACTAAAATAAGTGGGAAAGTAAGCTGCAATGAAGAAATAAGAAATTTACAAATAGATGTGGGTATGTTAGGTGAATGGGCCACAATTTGGCAGATGAAGTTTAATGTGGATAAGTGTGAGGTTGGAGAAGTAGAAAGACATCTTGTTATCGAAATGGAGAGAAAATTCAGACTGTTTCGCTGCAGAGGGGTCTAGTGTCCTCGTGTAATTAGTATGCAGATATAGCAGGTAATAAGAAATTCTGGCAATGCTAGAAACCGTTATTAAGGTAGCAGCAGCAGGACATTTAGAATACCATAATTAAACCATGTTACATCTGCCCGATTGTATGAATGGGAATGTGTGTTTGACATATTTATTAGAGTTCTTTGAGGATGCAACAAGTGGGTTGGATAACGTGGAACCAGTAGATGTAGGGTATATATTTTTTTATTCATTCACAGGATGGGGGTGTCACTGGCTAGGCAGCATTTATTGCCCATCCCTATTTGCCCAGCGGGCAGTTAGGAGTCAACCACATTAACAAAAGCCATTCAATAAGGTTCCACACTGAAGGCTACTGGACAAAATAAAAGCCTATGGTGTATTAGCATGGATAGAGGATTGGCTAGCCAAGAGGAAATAACAAACTGGGTCCAATGGGTCATTTGTAGGTTGACAAACCGTAAAGTGTGGAGTGCTACAGGGACCTGGTCTGTAACCTCAACTATTTACAATCTACATCAATGACTTGGTTGACAAGACCAACCCTAATGCAGCCGGATGTTGCTGACAATACAAACATAGGCAATGCAAGTTGTGAGAAGGATGAAAAGAGTCTACAAAGGGATAGGGATAGGTTTCATAAGAAATTGCAGTTGTGATTATAAAGCAGGAAAACGTGAGGTTGCTTGCTTTGACAGGAAGAGCACAAAGCAGAATATTACTTAAATGGAGAGAGACTGCAGAATACTAGGGTACAAAGGGATCTGGCTGTACTTACACATTCATTGCAAACGGTTAGCATTCAGGTTCAGTGAATGTTATTGGAGCTGCACCCATCCAGGCAAGTACGGTGTATTTCATCACACTTCTGACTTGTGCCTGGTAGGTGGTGGATAGGCTCTGGTGAGTTAGGAGGTGAGTTACTCATACAGTCATAGAGATGTACAGCACAGATACAGACCCTTCAGTCCAACTCATCCATTCTGACCAGCTATCCTAAATTAATCAAGTGATTCCTGTCATCTGACCTGCACTTGTAGCCACTGTGTTTATATGGCTAGTCCAGTTCAGTTTCTGCTCAATGGTAATCCCCAGGATGTTGATAGTGGGGCTAATGTCAGAGGGGTGATGGTTAGATACTCTCTTGCTGAAAATTATCATTGCCCTGACACCTATGTCATGCAAATGTTAACTGACCCTGTCAGCCTAAACTTGGATATTATCTTGGACTGCTGCAACATCTGAGTGTGCTGAACATTGTGCAATCAATGTTATTAATGGCTGCAAAAATTATAAATATACGCAAGGACTTATATGTTTTACAACGTAGACAGAGGCTATCATATACACAGAGGCCACCATTTCGAGGATATACACAGTAATTTTCTCTTAATGTACACGGTGTTTGTTGTTCCCAATAATGTAAAAAGAGCTCATATCCTCCATACACATACAGATACAAATTTCCTATTGTATGTACATACACCACATGTTCTGAAACCTGTACCATAGATAGTATTTCTAATAAGGTACACATTGTTTTTTTTTTCAGAAGTAAATGCTACTATATCCCATTCAACCCTCCAGCCTGTTCTGCTATTCAATCAGAGTTTGGCTGATCACAAATCAACTCCACTTTCCCATCTTATTCCCGAAAACCAATGGCTCTCGTCCTTGAGATTAACACAAATTCTGAGCATTTGGAAGCCTCTAGGATAGAGAATTGCATAAACTTACAACCCTCTCAATGAAGAAAATTTCCCTTGTCTCAGTGCGGAATGTTTGCCCCCCCCCCCCTACTGTGACCCAGTGTTCTAGGCTCCCCAGGCAGGAAGAATAGCCTCTCAGCACCCACCTTTGTCAAGCCCCTCAGAATCACATATATTGCAAAGGATCACCTTTCAATTCTCCTAACTCTAGAGGATATAGGCCTGTGTTTCCTATCTATACATAGAATACATGTTGAAATGTTTTTTGTTGGGATATAGGCGTCACTGACTGAGCCACCATTTATTGCCCCTAGAAAAGGTAGTGGTGAGCTGCCTTCTTAAACAGGAATAAGGAATTCAGGCAATGTTAGAAACCATTATTAAGGTGGCAGAGGTGGTCCATGGGGTCTAGCTGCCCCCTACAGTGCTGCTTGAAGGCGGATTAGTTCCAGGATTTTGACCCAGCGACAGCAAAGGGACGGAGATGTGGTTCGGGATGATGCATGGTTTAGATGGGGCTTCTACGTTTTATAACACAGGGACAGCTCAGGATAAATACCGAGGTTATTTCGTACAAGACAATCTCGGGCTGTTATAATCGTGGACATTCTGTAGAGGATAGGCAGGATTCGTGGTAACGCTGGATGACCCCAGAGACAAGGGGAATTTTCTTCATTCAGAGGGTTGTAAGTTTATGCAATTCTCTATCCTAGAGGCTTCCAAATGCTCAGAATCTGTGTTAATCTCAAGGACGAGAGCCACTGGTTTACGGGAATAAGATGGGAAAGTGGAGTTGATTTGTGATCAGCCAAACTTTGATTGATTGATCGTGAAGCTTAAGATGAGGGGGGTGGGGAGCGCACGGGAGTAAGCAGATGGCACAGTGTGATCCCAAGAACGAGACAGCACTGATGCTGCATCACAAGGTCACAAGCCCAGCAGCATTCTGTTCCCTGAATAACTCCCACCCACACATTATCGTGTTGAATAATTTATTTTCCGAGGCCGAACGAGGCGACGGAGGAGGCTGGGAGCAGAGGTTGTTTTTGGATTCACGTGGCCAGTGATGTTGTCATTTTACAAATTGTTGTATTTGCAGGGGAGGAGGAGGAGGGAGAGAGAGAGAGAGAATGAATTTCTGCACTGGATTCTCAACAGATCCGGAAGGAAACTTGCTATACCGAGGGCTGGACTAAAAAGCAACACACTGGAAAAACTAAAGGGAGTCAGAGATTTTCTTACGGACCCACTTAGGGAAGATTTACGTTTACGAAACGCCTTTCAGTACCTCACAATATTTCAAAGCCCCAAATAATTACTTTTGAAATAACGTGGAAAACACGCAGCAAGTTCCCACAAAGAGTAGAATCTCTACAGTGTGGAAGCAGGCCATTCAGCCCATCAGGTCAACACCGACACTCTGAAGAGCATCCACTCAGACCCACCCTGTGACCCTGCATTTCCCATGGCTAACCCACCTAACCTGCACATCCCTGGACACAATGGGCAATTTCCCACGACCAATCCACCTAACCTGCACATCTTTGAACTGTGGGAGGAAACCGGAGGCCCCCTCAGAGCAAAACCACACAGACGAAGGGAGAATGAGCAAACTTCATACAGACAGTCACCCGAGGCTGGAATTGAACCCAGGTCCCTGCTAACCACTGAGCCACTATGCCACCCATAAGCGGCAAAGTTATAACAACTAGACCTTATTTTTAAATTATGTTGGTTTTGGGCAGTAGTATTGGCCAGAACATTGGAGAGAGCTCCTCTGTTTCAGCCACACAATGTACAAATTTTGGAGTTGGATCATTTTTAGAATCAATGACTGAAACTCGCTCAAAATGAGTCCTTGGGTGCTATGTTCACTTTGCGTTGAGCTGTAACCAAATCTTTCCGATGTCAAACTCCCCTTGCGTTCAACTGCCCAAGTGTCCCCAATCCAGCACTGAACACCTCCTCCTTTCTAATGAAGATGTGAGTTAAGGTTCAATGGAGAGTCTCTGGATTCTTGGTTCAAGGCCCAATCTAACTGCTCGAAACTGCAACCGATGCCAGTACTGAGGGCTGAGCTGAACTCCCTGAGGTGCCATCTCCTACACAAGACACTAAACAGAGCCCACCTGCTCTCTCACATCCTGTTACTTCACCGAGAAGAAGACATAGAATATAGGTGCAGGAGTAGGCCATGCGGCTCTACAAGCGTGCACCACCATTCAACATGATCATGCCTGGTCATGCAATCCCTTTCCCGCTTTCTCCCAATACCCATTGATCCCTTTAGACACAAGGGCCACATCCAGCTCCCTCTTGAATACAAATAATGAACTGGATCCAACAGCTTTCTGTGGTAGGGGCTTCCACAGGTTCACAACTCTCTGAGTGAAGAAATTCTTCCTCATCTCAGTTTTGAATGACCTACCCCTTATTCTTAGACTGTGACCCCTAGATCTGGACTTCGCCAACATCGTGAACATTCTTCCCGCATCTCCCAACAGAACTGTCGCTCCTCTCACCGGCTCGGAGTCCTTCCCACTATTTATCCCTCCACCAGCATCACCGGAGAGCAAGAGAATCCGGTCAGCGTCACGTGGGATCCCGCTATGCACTTCCCCAGTGCCCGTTCCTCAGAAGCTACTTCACTATTCTTTGCCCAAGTCCCATCTCGAAGAGGGGTCGTGCTGGCTTCTGGTGCTTCAGGTTTAACCCTCTGTGTCCCAGTACAGGAACCAGCTTCTCAACCTCTGCACCGATAGAGAAAGATCTGCTTTATTTTCTCCTCAAAGCTTCGTGGTCTCTCTCTTTCTCCAGGAAGCGCAGTCAATGAAGCAGACCATCGGGACAATGATCAAACTAACAGTGTGACAAACCACAAGCCTACAGCGAGTTCGGCAGGTGCGGGGTAGCTGTGATTATTACAATTACGATTTTATGGACGTGAGTTCCATGCTGAATGAGTGAGGCCTAGTGACCGTTGCTATCTTTATAAATATAAACTGCACCCATCCCAATCCAGGCCGGGGCACTGTTCAGAATCAGTGGTAAAGGCATCCCTTATAAATGCGAATCTTTAAACATGTTCAAACCAACTGTTCAGGCCTTGACATTAATCTCATTTCTCACTGCTTAATTACCGAGAATATACAGCCCAGAAAGAGGTCCCATGTCAGTGTTTATGTCTCAAACCAGCCTCCTTCCAAACTAATGCAGCTCACACCATTAAAATATCCATCTCCTTTCTAATAGAAAGGAACTAGAAATAGTCCTTTCTCCCTCATGTTTTTATCCTGCTCCCCCTTAAATCTATCTCTGTCGTGCACTTCAACAAGTTCCACATTAGATTTATAGAATTCTAACAGCACCCAAGATGGGCCTTCTGTCCACAGTGTCTGTGCTGGTCATCAAGTATCCTCTTAGAATCACAGAACCCTACAGTGTGGAAGCAGACCATTTAGCCCATCAAGTCTATACTGACCCTGTGAACAGCATCCCATCCAGCCCCAATCCCTGTCCCTGTAACCCTGCACTTTCCCATGACTAATCCACCTAGCCTTCACATTCCTGGACACTATGGGAGATTTAGCATGGCCAATCCACCCAAACCTGTACATCTTTGGACAAGCATCCATCTATTCTAATCCCATTTGTACGCTATGGCATCTCAAGTGTTTATCTAAATACTTCTTAAATATTTTGAGGGTTCCAGTCTCTATCACCCTTTTAGGCAGGCAGTTCCAGGTACCCACCACCCTCTGGGTGAAAAAAAAATTCCTGAAATCCCCTCTAAACCTTCTCCTGACCTTAGAACACTTGGTTATTGATCCCTCTCCTAAGGGGCTTCTCCCCATCTACCCTAACCATGCCCCTCAGCAATTTGTTACCTCGATCAGAGTTCCCTTCAGCCTTCTCTGCTCTAAGGATACCCACCCAGCCTGTCTAGAAACAAAAACAGAAATTGCTGGAGAAACTCAGCAAGTCTGGCAGCTTCGGTGGAGAGAAAGCAGAGCTAATGTTTTGGGTCCAGTGACCCTTCCCCAGAATGGAAAATGTTTTGAGGAAGGGTCACTGGACCCAAAACATTAGTTCTGCTTTCTCTCCACCGATGCTGCCAGACCTGCTAAGTTTCTCCAGCAACTTCCGTTTTTGTTTCTGATTCCCAGCGTCTGCAGTTCTTTGCTTTTTTTTTATGTCCAGCCTCTCTTCATCACTGAATCACTGCAGCCCAGGGAACATCTTGGTGAATCTCCTCTGAACCCTCTCTGATACAATCACATCCTTCCTATAGACAGGCTGCCAGAAATGTAGCATTACTCCAACAGTGGCCTAACTAATGTATAAACTCCACTCTCACCATTCTCTGGATAAAGAAAGTTCTCCTGAATTTCTTTAGAACTGTAGCACCTCCACCCCAGTACAAATATTTTCTCCATGTTCCATCTAATTAAGCAGAAGGGAATGAATGAACTTTTAGAATTGTGTGCCCCCCCGGGTTTTTGAGGCTCAGTTGCTGAATACAGTGAAGGCACAAGCAAAGAAATCAAAGGTCATCTGGGGCTGTTGGGAATATGAAACATCAATGGATCACTGTGACAGTACTGGCTTGAAGGGCAGAGTAGCCTCCTCCTGCTTCCTATATTCCAACCCAGGGCTTCGAAAACTTTTTAACCCCCTCCATGACCCCATTCTGAGCCTTGAAATTTGTCACCCCTCCCCCCTGTGAGGGACTGAGAAGACATCCATATACAGCTGTTATAACACAGAGTTCCACAGTGCCCATGGCTGTCTCTTAGGTCCCAGGACCCCAACGTGCAATCCCACTTTGGGAAGCACTGTTCTAACCTATCCATGCCCACTCATGATCAACCAGATCAGAGACGGTTTAATGCTCCTCTGGAGCAGATGGGACTTGAACCTGGATCACCTATCCCAGAGACAGGGACACTACCAGTGCACCACAAGAACCCTCCTCTCAAGATTTTAAAGGCCTCTACCAGGTTCCCCCTACCTCTCACCCGTTTGTGATGGATATTGGCAATTGGGTTTAATATTGGCTTAACCCTTTTGTGTTAAATCTGTGTACAAGCAGGACAATAAAGCCCGCATTGGGACTGCAACTAGCAACTGAAGTTCAGCCTCATTTCACGCTGCGGTGGCGAATGGTTGTCGATTCTTTTCCCTTTCCACCTCTCTGTCTCTCTCTTTCTCTCTGCATTACTGGTTTGAGGACTTTGGAAACCTGCTACCCCTCTCCGCTCACTCCAGCTCCAAAAACTGCTGGCGCTGTGTTTATTAATCGCAGAACTGCTACCGCTGCTAAATTGTTGCCGCAGCCTCTCATTCTGCAACAGCGTAGTCCTGACCCCTGCCGGCCCGCGCTGGAATTTAAATGCGTCTTTCGTCCCTTAAAACAATCTCTACATCTGCAATTGCAGATCCCTTTTGCTCTCTGTATCTTTTTATAACACCCGTTTTAGTTTCACCCAGTTCAGATTTTTGCTCCCTCCTTTGTTTTAACCTCCTACTGTTAGTGCTCATATCTCCCGTCTCCCTTTCAATGCATTCTTATCTCTGCATCCCTACTTCTTAGATTTATCTCCTTCGGCACTTAACTTTGATTCCATTCCCTTTTACTCTATTCGCTTGCATATTTTAATGCTTCACATCTCTTTAACTGAAGAGGGGAAAAGTTTCACTTCAATCTTCTTCTAATTCCTATCTGGTCCGCTCAGAACATGAAATCTTGTCCCTCTCTCAAAACATGCAATCTCTCTTTCTCAGAACATGCAATCTCTCAGAACATGCAATCTCTCTCTCTCAGA
>NC_063368.1:17443708-17480928 GCF_021869965.1 Rhincodon typus
CAGAACATGCAATCTCTCTCTCAGAACACGCAATCTCTCTCTTTCTCAGAACTTGCAATCTCTCTCTCAGAACATGCAATCTCTCAGAACATGCAATCTCTCTTTCTCTCTCAGAACATGCAACCTTCTCTCTCAAAACATGCAATCTTTCTCTCGCTCTTAAAACAATCTTCTCTCTCTCAAAACATGCAATCTCTCTCAGAATATGCAATCTCCCTTCTCTCAGAATACGCAATCTTCTCTTTCTCTCACTTGTTCAGAGTGTTCTGACTCCGTTTTCTCTCCCAAATCCCTATATCCAATTTCCTCTCATCTTCCTCCCTTGCACTCAGAATCCCACTGGAACAAAACCCAGTGCCCAGCAGCAAAGGGCCACACATTGTGTTTTTGTTTTCACAAACACAGACTGTGAATCATCTCATTTTAAGGAGGGAGGGAATAAAATAACACACACACACAATAAACATTACCCGTGCCGCTTTGGATGAGTAAGGGTCCTCGAACAGAGCCCAGACCTTGGGCTGGAGTTTCTTCCACCAGCCCAGCTTCCTGCTCGAGTCCTCCTGCAGGCACAGTCTCTTGAGGTCTCCGTCTTCCTCGTCGTCAGGCTCTGGGGTCTCGAAGCTGTCCAGCGCTTCCTCCGCGTCCCGGTGCTGCCTGTAATTCATCCAGCAACACGCCTCCACGTCCGTCTCATCGATCCCCCAAAAGGCTAACTCTTCCTCAAACAGGGGGCCACACACATCCGCCGGGCAGTGCAGCTTGCCCGTCCTGTAATAGTTCAGCACATAGGCAAACACCGAGGGGTGGCGATCAAAAAAGAACTCGTCTGTCTTGGGATTATAGTCAAAGTTGCTAAAAGCGTCCGGCTCTGTCAGCCAAGACAGCCTGGTCCCAGGCAAAGTCTTCAGGGTGCTTCTGTAAGTCTCATGCCTGATGCCTCCAACATTGATGACAATCTTGTCGCTTTCCTCGTTCTTGCCCATCTCTGCTTTCAAACATGACTTGGAAGGAGGTTTATTCCCCGACTTTCTCCCACGAAAAGACGACACGCAAACTGAACTGATCATATGGGAAGGATTTTTGCCTGGGTGACAGATTTTTTTTCTCTCTCTCTTCTTCAAAAGCACGTGTTCGCTCTTCAAATCAGGATGCAGTTCGAGTCAGGTGTCTCTCGTCATTGCTCTTTCTCTCTCTCTCTCCCTCCCTACCCTCCACACACTCTCTGTCCTTTTCCCTTTACTTCTCTCACTTCTATTGGGACGAAGGTTGTAGATGGAAAAGGAGTCTCTGCTGCAGCCTGAATCCAAGAGGGGAGAGAGAGAGAGGAGGAGGAAAAGGAGATTCTGCCCCCCAAAAAAGACAGAAAAGATGCCCAATTGATTTCCAAAGCAAAAAAAAGTTTCTGTCAACCTTCTCTTCTCTTTGAAAACCTGCGACAAACAAACAAGGGAAGCAAAGGTGAATTTGATTTCAAGTGTTTGTGAGACTTTTATTGCAAAAACGTATTTTAACTCGGGGGCATACCCCTTATATATGTAATACAGATAAAGACAAGGTGTGCCATTAAATGCTTACACTGTGACAGGTAAGAAGCTGCAAAGATTTTTATCCTTTGATGTTAGCAATTTAATAGGAGCTGGAGGAATAGAAGGACTCACTCCTCTCTCCTCACTTCACTGAAGAAATAAGGGATCTTTTCTAAAAAAAGAACTTTGTATGTTTTGTATATTATCCAGGAAAAGATGGACTGGATGCAAGAATAGAATTTCATATTGCGCTATTCCCCGCATCAGCATCTGAAATCTGCAAAGCTAGCAGAGGATACAGCATTGCAGCAAAGCAAAACTTTAAAATGTTTGAATTTTTGCATTCAAGTTTCAACAATTCATTCTTGTCAACTTTAGTATTAGTTAAATTTATTGGAATATGTTTTAAAGGGTTGCATATTGTATTTTTCTGAGTTTTTATACATGGAAGCATGTTTTTAATATGTCCATAGATTTTTAATACCTTGTTCTTTTTTAACTAACAGAATGCATTGAGCTCAGCTTTTTTTAAAAAAATTATCAATAATTTTGAGTAAAATAGATTTGGTCCATAATTCCCCAAGTGGAACAGACTCTGTAGGTTACGTATTTTTGGGAATTTTAAACAGGAATAGGTATTATTTGAGAGAAGCTTTCATATTGGGGACGGAAGCATTGGAGCATTTTCTAGTTACATTTTCCTACTCCCCTCAAATAGATTCAAAATTCAAACTGTTTATTAAATAAAAGATATCAGCAATTTCTCATGTATTGTCAGCAAACTGCCTCCTTGCAGTGAAATCTACGGGAGTCACAGTCTGTATGTCTAAATGCTTGTGAAATTCAGTGTGTGTGAGATTTATTTCACTGAAGTGTGTGATCTGTGCCTGAATGTGAGTGTTAATTGTGTGTGTGTGCACGCATGTGTGTGTGTATGTGCGCATGTGTGTGTGTGTGCATGTGTGTGTGCATATGTGTGCATGTGTGTGTGTGCATGTGCGTGTGTGTGTAAAAGTGTGGATCTTTAATTGAATACAAGTGCAGTGAAGTAAGGAAGAGAATTTGAGAGTTTGGGGGTGCCAACTTAAGACTGTAATGAGGAGGAATTTCTTCTCTCAGAGTGTTGTGAGTCTTTGGAACTCCTTGCCACAGACAAGGGAGCAAAGTCCTCTTTATATCTTTAAGGTTGAGATAGATTCTTGTTCAGTCAGGGAATGAAGGGTTACAGGGAAAGAGCAGGAAAGAGGACATGAGAAATGTCGGATCAGCTGTGATCTTATGGAATAGCGAAGCAGACTCGAGGAGCTGAACACGCTACTCCTGTTCCGATTTTGTATGGTTTTACGGTCTTTTCTGAGCCTGTCAGAATGTGAGCACATATGAGAGTGTGTCTGTGATTGGATTGCCGGTGCATAGGTTTGTGACTGTGCATACCTAGTTATCAGTGTTTCCCTGTGACTGTCTAGGGAATGTGCCGGCCTGTGAAAGTTGCTTGTGTCCATGTGTATATCTACATGCATCTGAGCCTCTGTGTGTGTTTGAAGATGTATGAGACAGTGAGTGTCTACCGGGTAGTGTCTGTGTCCCTGAGTAAATTGACTTATGTGTCAGGAAGTGTTGTTTCTGCAGGTATACCTATCCATGTCTTTGTGCATGTGCTTCTGCAAATATCCATGAGTGACTGTGTGTGTGTGTGCGCATGTGTCTGTGTGTTAGGACAATTGTAGCTAAATAGTGGTGTTTAACTATGCATATCTCTGTGTGCTTAAGTATCCATATGAATGTGTGTATTCATATCATGAGGAAAGATTATACAAATAAGGCCTCTCAAATTTAGGAGGTTAAGGGTTGATTTGATCAAAGTATTCAAGATATTTATAGGAAAAGACAGGGTAGATAAACTATTTTCATTAATTAGGAATTCTAGAACTGGGAGCATTGTCTCAGAACTAGGGTTGGATCATTCAGGAGAGATGTTAGGAAGCACTTCTATATACAAAGGGTAGTGGATGTTTGGAACTATCTTCCACAAATGGCAGCAGATACAGGATCAGTTGTTAATTTTAATAGATAAATTTGTTAAGCAAAGGTTTAAGAGAACAGGCCAAAGGCAGTTTTATGGATTTAGGCCATAGATCAACCACAATCTTAATGAATGGCAGAATAGGCTCGAGGGCTTGAATGGCCTACTCCTGTTCCTATGTTTCCATCTGTGTGTGTTTATATCAGAGCATATACACATCTATATATTTCTGTATATATGTTTGTAGAGCTATGTCTCATTCTGCCTAGCTGTTTGATAGGATGTAAATAGTTGTCTCAGAGATAATTATTAAATGTAAAGCAACCAGATAATTGGACTAGTAATCCAGAACCGCAGGCTGATGTTCTGAAAACATCGGTTCAAATCCCACCAGGGCAGCTAGTGAAATTTGAATTCAATTAAAAAGTCCAGAATTAAGCTAGCCTAATCACAACCATCTAGCCACATCCTTCTGTCATTTTAAATGATTCACTTTAGGGAAGAGAATCTCCCATCCTTACCCAGTCTGGCCTACACATCACTCCAATATGGTTAATTCTTGTAAAAGCAAAATACTGCAGAAGCTGGAAATCTGAAACAAACATAGAAATTGATGAAGAAACTCAGCACGTCTGGGCAGCATCCGTGGAGACAGAAACAGAGTCATCATTTTGGGTCCGATAATGATGCTTCTTCAGAACACAAGTTCTGTCCCCAAGAAGAGTCATATCGGACTCAAAATGCTAACTGTTTCTCTCTCTGCAGATGCTGCCAGATCTGCTGAGTTTTTCCAGCAACTTCTGATCCTACATCCCAAGAATGAATTTCAAAAAATGAGATGGAGCAGCAGATCACTGCATGCTGAGGATTGTCTAATCAGTCCTGTACAATAATGCACTTGGATAACGAAGATCAACTGATCAGGAACAGCATCAAATTATAGGAACAGTGTGTCTGCTCAACACATGCTAACTCTTCACTATAGGAGTGTGCACCAGGCAGACAAAGAACAGTTAATTGAAATTAGAGCATCCATTTCACTGTACAGTTAATGTTTCTATTCATCAATCAGGGAAAGCAAGGCCAAACTTGGTGAAGCTGAACCAAAGGGCTAGGATAACTGGACCAGGATACGTAAACAAAATTCAGTCATCATGTTAAAGACACACATTCTGCCCTCATGTTGGTGTATCTATTCTCTATTCTTGAGGAGGCTGGTTAACTCAGTTGGCTGAATGGCTAGTTAGTGACAGTAATAGGTGGGTTCAGTTCCCATACCAGGTTACCGTGAAGGACTGTCCTTCTCAGCCCACCTGAGGTGTGGTATCTCTCAGATTAAACAGCCACCAAGTGTGTCTCTCTTATGAGAGAGCAGCCCCATTTTCTGACAACTTGACCTCTAAATATATTCTGATGTTTACAGTAATAGAAATGGCACTTCTAGTGGTCAGAAGGTATAACTACAGTGTGCGCCATGTTTACATTGGACTGTTTCATTACAAACTGGGACTTGTGAATTCACAATAGGAAAAGCTAGCAGGGTGGTTGGCACACATTCAGTACATTGTTGTGGTGTGACACCCCTGAACCCAAGGTCATATTTGACCCTAAGGTCAAGTTGAGGTGAAGGCTGGAGAAGATTTGGGCAATGCAATCCCTATTTTAACTGTATACATTCTGCCCTTTAATCTGTATTGTGTATATTTACATATTATTCATATTGACATTACAAATGTCCGTGTGCACATTTATAATGTGTATTTTCTGTGTAAAGTTATCACACAGTGATTATGCCCTCCCATTGGTGTGGTGCTGTGATGGGCAGGTATAATGTGACAATTTTGTTTGGGCCATTTCCATGATAACGGTCAACATAGGAATTTGCAATGTAAAGTTGAAGGGAGGCAGGTGCACAATGATTTCAGTTGATATAGAATTTTGTAGCTGTAATCAGGGAGCGGGGGTGAGGTTCTTCTGGCACTGTGGTAATGTCCCTACCTCTGAGGCAGGCAAGAAATCTCAGTTCAAGTCCCACTTGCTGGTGTGGCATAAGATCTCTAAACAGGTTGGCAAGGACAGACTCCAACCAGGGAGGAATTACTTCTCATAAATCTTGCTCAATGTTAATTGAACTCCCGTGCAGAGTCAATCAATGATCAAACAATCTAATCTATAAAGAATGGGACTAAGAATACCAATTCTGGGGATTTGAAGATATTAACTGCCTGTGTAAATGTTGCTATTCTCGGGTTACATGTCTTTTAACCCCTTCCTTCAGATTCATTCATTATCATTTAATTTCCTATGTCCAATTCATATGTCAGAAACTACTCCATATGTAAGGCATTCACAGCTGCAGAGACAGATGGAGAGAAAGAGATGTAGGTTCACAGAGCTGCAAACATAGAGACAGATGTCAGAGCAAAGGAAGGTAGACAATGGGCAGACGGAGACACACACATTCTCATATCATGGAAACTCTCTATGTAAACTGGTCACGCTGTAGTTACGCCCTCCCACCCGTGGCGGTGTTGCAGTTCCCTCACTAAACAGGGGTGCAGACTGGAAAAAAAAGTGAATAAATGAGGCAGACACGGAGAAGGCTAGATTGACAGCTAAATAGATGACAGACAGATAGCTGTAACTAGCGATGGGGAGAGTCAGCCAAACCAGTTGTACAATGCAATCGCTTTGCTGCTCACTGAGTGTCGCTAAATGCATTTGTTTCAAATAAAGCCCCTGTGAATTTTGCAAAAAGCTGATCAGCCAGTTACAGAGGGAGCAGGGAAGCTAGCGTTAGGTCCTTTTATTTTTGGCAACGAATGTTACATACGGTCACGTTAACAGACGGGATGCAGTGAGGGAGGGGAGGATGGTGGTCTTTCGAGACAGTGTCTTGTAGAAACCCCCAACTTGCTTTCTAAGTCTGCAAATACATTTACAAGGTTGTGTGTGTGTGTGTCTCTTGAAACAAGGAGCTGTTCGGTAAACTGCCTTGGTACAAGAGCCGAAAGGAAACAACAGTCAGCCAGGCTTGGATTGTATCTCCAACAGCAGATTATTTTTATTTTTTTAAAAAAAAAGGCTGAAACTGTGGCAGTGAAAAGGAGGTGATAGAGTGGGGCAATATCCTGTTTACAACTGTGCAAAAGGAAACTGTCACCCGTAATTTCCATGGCACCGATCGATGGGCATTGCTCAAGAACGCAGTATCAATGGACCCATATGCCTCGCAGTCCTGAGGTTAAGAATCTCGTTTGCAATGGTCTAGATACAAAGATTGCAAACAAATCCCGGTTCCAGCCCAGTTATACAATATTTTATTCCAACATTTAGTGAGTTTTTTTTGCATTTGCTCCCTTGCCCGCGGCGGGGTTTAGACCCAGTTACAAAATTGCTAATTATTTTATTTTTATTTTTAAGATTTACATCAAGGGTTCTGTAATATGCAAAGTACGAAAAGAGATACTCACTTAACTGCAAGATCCCAGTCAAAATCTTGCTCCCTTGGTCTGTTGCAATCGGCAGTTCCACTGGAAAGTGACAAAAAAAGATTTTCCTCGCTATGTTGGCTTCTCTGTGTCACACACACAGTCTCTTACACACACACATACACACTCTCACTGACGCGCACTCGCATGGGACTTAAAATGCCCAAGAAATAATTTCATTTTTTTTTATCTAGACATGAAGACACACATTTGTCCTTGAACTCTTGCCGCGTGTTTTTTTTTTAGATTTTTCCTTTAACACACAGACATACACACTCAAATATACTTTTTCCTTCCCTTTCTGACTCACAGTGAGAGAGCTACACAGTGTACTGGTGTCTGAGGCTGCTCGCTCGCTTTTTTCATCATTCTGCGGCAGAGGGTTGTTCATGACGTGACTGGGCACAGTTACCAGCCTCAGAGATGGATTTTTGCTCCTGGAACAGGTTGCTTTTGTTTTATGAATAGGAGCTTTCCCTCTCTATAACCGTGCATGTATTTTTTTTAAGCAATGCAGACTCCCCTTTTCGTTTCTGTGTTTTAACTCCTCATAAGGCATTGCAGTTTGCCCCCCGCATCCCGTGTGTCTTGGTGGGGGGCGCAGGGGGTTTTAGATTTAACCAGAAGTACCTGACTTACAGAGAGGCAAGGGTAGGGTCCACATTAGAGATGAGACTTCATTTAGACTCAAGAGTAGACATTGCTGTAGACTCCCCAGTGCTTTCACTGATCTGGCTATTGTGATAGAAACCAGAGAGGGGAGGGTTAATTTTAAACATTTGTGTATTAACATTACTTTGATGACAATAATTCAGATGTGCTCACTCTGTCACATCACTCAAGTAGCCGTTTTTTGCATGATTCATTAGCCTCTGTTAGCTCCCATTAGCTCAAGAGAAATAGGAACAGGAGGAGGCCATTCAGCCCCTCGAATCTGCTCCATTCAATAGGATCATGGCTGATTCGATATCTCTCACTTTCCTGGCCTTTCCCTATAATCCTTGATTCCCTGACTGATCAAGAATCTATCAATGTCAGCCTTGAATATACACAAGGAGTAGGAAGGGTTTAGAGGGATATGGCCTAAATGCTGGTAAATGGGACTAGTTCGGATTAGAAAGTGTAGTTGGCATGGACGAGTTGGACCAAAGGGTCTGTTTCTGTGTGTATGAATGTATCAATATATCTTTAATCTATGAATCTGTCCCCACACCCATCCGTGGCACGGAGTTCCAAAGACTCACAATCCTCTGAGAGAAGAAATTCTTCCTCATCTCAATCTTAAATTGATGCCCCTTTATTCTGAGACAATGCCCTCTGCTCCTAGACCACTCCTACCTGCAGACAGGAGGAATGGAGGAGTCCATGCACTCTTGTGTACAACCAATAACTGCTCCTACTCCCCAACCCCACCATCAGCCCAGACTCTTACCCACACGCACCCTCTCCCCTCCACCGTCAGCCCAGACTCTCACCCACATGCACCCTCTCCCCGCCTTCCCCAAAACTCCACTCATGGATCCAGGGTGAGATCAAACTGCAATGCCTTCTGTAGTTGAATTGCCTAAAAGAATGAGAGTGAGATATGAAGCAAATCTAATAAAAGTGGATGCCAATCGGATTTCACTCCTGCCTTGATAGAGATGAACAGAGAGAAAATTAAATTGAAAATATAATTTAATTTGGATTATATATCCTTCCTCTATATTTTTATAACAATACTAAGGCACAGAGGGATGCAGCAACTAGTATCTCCCAGTTGCTAGACAGCAATAATTGTGACATCTGGGACATGGTCAGTTCCTGAGGCCATCATTAGGGCAGGGTTTTGTGAAGGCAGTTTTCTCTCCACAGCCACAGGCATATGGCCAGGGATGCTGGGAGGGAACATGGGATTGTAATGCTGGGACACCAATTACAAACCCCACTCAGTGCCTCAAGGAGGATGGGAAAAGCTAACAGTGGATTGTAAACATTCCCAGAATCAGTATGGCACAGAAGGAGAACTTTCAGCCCATCATTTCTCTACCTGTTCTCTACATGAGTAGGATAAGCAACGGCCTAGTGGTATTATCACTGGACTATTAGTCTAGAAGCCCAGATAATGTTCTGGGGACCCGGGTTCAAATCCTGTCACGGCAGATGGTGGAATTTGAATTCAATAAAAATATCTGGAATTAAGAATCTAATGATGGCTGTGAATCCATTGCCAATTGCTCAGAAAAACCCCTCTGGTTCACTAATGCCCTTTAGGGAAGGAAACTGCTATCCTTACCTGGTCTGGCCCACATGTGACTCCAGACCCACAGCAATGTGGTTGAATCATAACTGCCCTCTGGGCAATAAATGCTGGCCTAGGCAGCAATGCCCTCATCCTGTGAATGAATAAAGAGAGCCCTTTTTTCAAAATCAACCTGTTCAGAGACATAATGACACGCCTCTGGAGCTGGTGGGGGGGAGCCTTGAACCCATATCTACTGGCCCAGACGTAGGAACAATACCACTGTGCCACAAGGCAAGTAATTGATTTAGTGCCATTCTCCTGCCTTTTCCACATGCTCTGCCCATTCTTGCTTTAACAGACAACAATCCAGTTTCCTTTTGAATGTTTCAGTTGAACCCCCACTCCTGATCACTCACATTCATTCAAACCACCTTTCAGCCAGGTCCTTTATTCTTTCATGGGGAATGATGTGAGGAAAAAGCTTCTCCAAACAGCAAGTAGTTAGAGTTGGGAATGCACTGCCTGGAAATAGTGGTGGAGGCAGGTTTAACTGAGGCATTCAATCATCATTTGGATAGAAATCATCAGGGGCATGGAGAGGATGAATAGTCAAGGTCTTTTCCCCAGGGTAGAGGTGTCCAAAACTAGGTTTAAGATGAGAGAAAAAAGAGTTAAAAGGGACCTGAGGGGCAATGTTTTCATGCAGAGGGTGGTGTGTGTATGGAATGAACTGCCAGAGGAATTGGTGAAGGCTGGTACAATTACAACATTTAAAAGGCATCTAGGTGGGTGTGTGAATAGGAAGGGTTCAGATGGACATGGGCCAAACGGCACTAGATTGATTTAGGATATCTGGTCGGCATAGACAAGTTGGACCAAAGGGTCTGTTTCCATGCTGTGTGACTCTAACTAGTGTGTCGTGATATGGGGAAATGGCAGGAGATTGGCATTCAGTAATGAGTGAGATATAATGGGCTGAATGGCCTCCTACACTGGAGCAATTCTCTGGTTCGGTAAAGTGGACTCCCTGGCAAGAGCAGCTCATCCCTTGGACTGAAGAGTTTACTATGATCATTTATCATGTAGGCCAGACCAGGTAAGGACAGCAGATTTCCTTTACCCTCAAAAGATGTTAGTGCACCAGACAACAATCACAGCAACTGGCTTTTTAATCTGGATTTAATTGATCATTAAACTCCACCAACTGCTGTAGTGGGATTTGAACCTGGGCCCCCAGACCATTTTCCTCAGCTCCTGGATTACAAGCCCAGTGATATTACCCCTGAGCCACCATCTTCTGCAGTCACTGTGCAGTTAGGCTCAGTCTCTGTTCACCAGCTGAGACCATTCTGCTGCCTCCCAGAGTGAACAGAGCTCCTTGGGAAATGTGACAAGGGAACTTCTCTTTCTGAGACCCCTGAAGTAATGTGTGCAGGAACTGTTTTTGCTCTGGTCCCCCTGGCCTTGGCTAATTCCGGACTGTGAATGGGATGCTTGATTGTGAGTGAGCATCGCTACCCACTTATCCTCAGCAAACATTTCACTTTCACGCTTTCCAAGGGTGGGGCTCACTAGCTGATGGACAGAAGACCATAGTGTCATGGCGATGTCAGGCTAATACTTTCTGAATGTGGGTTCAAATCCCAAACCAGTGGAATCAAAATGCATAGAGTCATATGGCATGGAAACAGACCCTTCAGTCTAACTCATCCATGCTGACCAGGTCTCCCAAACTAAACTAGTCTAATGTGCCTGAACGTGGCCCATATCCCTCTAAACCTTTCCTATCCACATAGCTGGCCAAATGTCTTTCAAATATTGTAACATTTTTATTTTTTGGTGTAATTTGGGCGTCAGTGGCTGGCCAGCATTTAATGCTCGTCCCTAGTTGCCCCTTGAGAGGGTGGTGGTGAGGTGCCTTCTTGAACCGCTGCACTCCTCCTGCTGTGGGGTTGACCCACAATGTCACTGGGGAGGGAATTCCAGGATTTCCTATCATTTCCTTCAATCAGATAGAGTCATACAGTCTGGAAACAGACCCATCAGTTCAACCAATCCATGTCAACCATGTTCCGAAACTAAACTAGTCCCACTGCCGGCACTTGGCCCCATATCCCTCCAAACCCCTCTGGCACTTCATTCCATATACGCACCACCCTCTGTGTGAAAACGTTGCCCCTCAGGCCCCTTTTAAATCCTCTCCTCTCACCTTAAAAATATGCCCTTTAGTTTTCAACTCCCCTACGCGAGGGAATTTAATAAATGAGTTAGTCTCAGTTATGCTGAAAACGTAATCAATTGTTGTTAAAAATCCAACTCGTTCTCTAGTGTCCCTTAGGAAAGGAAGCCTGATGCCCTTACTTCACAGAAGTGTTATGATACAGAAGAAGCCCATTCAGTCCATTGGGCCTGCACTGGCTCGTTAAATGAGTGCCATCACCTAGTGCCAATCTCCTGCCTTTTCTCTGAACCCTTGCACATTATTTCAATGCAAATAGCGATCCACTGCCTCTTTTGAATGCCTCAATTGAACCTGCCTCCCCCATACTTCCAGGCAGCTCATTCCATACTCTTTCTACTCACTCTGTGAAAATGTTCTTTCTTTCTAATTGAATGAATTATTTTGTTTATAAAGAGCTGATTTCTGTGTGATGAGCAAGCTGGGGAGGCCATGATTCATTCTTCCCTTTTTGAGTTTCAATTCCTGACCATTGGCGCACAGGTTGATCCCAGGCACGGAGGGATTTTATTATGAGTGGAGGATAAGTAGATTGGGCCTGTACGCATTGGAGTTTAGAAGAATGAGAAGTGATCTTACTAAATCTATAGGATTCTTAGGGGATTTTGAAGGGTAGATGCAAGAGGTTGTTTCTCCTTGTGGGATCCAGAGGGTATTATCTCAGAGTAAGAGGTTCATTTAAGTCAGAAATGAGGAGGAACGTTTTCTCTCAGAGGATAGTGAATGTGTGGAATTCTGTACCACAGGAAGCTATAGATGCTGGGATGCTAAGATATTCAAGGCTTAGATGGATAGATTTTTAATCAGGCAGGGAATCAAGGGTTATGGGGAAAAGCTGAAAGTGGAATTGAGGATTATGAGATCAACGATCATCTCATTAACTGGTGAAGCAGACTTGATAGGCTGAATGGCCCACTTCTGGTCCTATGCCTTAAGGTCTTACACAGGTAGAACTCTCTGGAGTAGCTTTGAAGAACGGTGCTACATAGACCAGCATTCGTTCAGAATGTGAACTTACTGTTGTTCTCTTCTGCAGTATATAAGGGCCTGACGAGGAAGAAAGCCTGAGGGCAGAGCTGGGCCTGGGCACCGAGATGGTGTCGAGGCTAAGACTAAATCCATTGTGCCCCAGGAAGAAAGTCTCCCCCGGGTGAACATCAGCTCAAACCGTACAGTACAAAACAATCGAAGTTCAAGTCAAATTGCAAAATTCAAAGGCTTTTCACTTTGCTCCCCACCATGAGTTGGAAATTGGAATCTGATCAAGGCAATTCGAGGCATTTGAGAAGAAAAAAAACGAGTTGCATTTGGCAAGCGCCTTTCTTGACCTCAGGACCTTCCAAAGTATTTTATGGCTAATTAAGTAGCTCACTGTAAAATACAGCCATTTATACACAGCAAGCTCCAATAAGCGACAGTGTGACAAGGAATGCCCCTCCTCAAATCAACATTCGTTTGACATCAACTCAGGAGGTAGACAGGGCCTCGGTTTAAATCTCTCAGGTGTAAGACAGTGCCCCCAGTGGTGTAGCACTGGGATCATCCACCTAGATGACCAGCCCAATTCTCTGGACCAGAACCTGAACTGTAACTATCTGACTCAGAAGTGAAAATACTACCCACTGAGCTGCAGATGGTAGTTTGCAGAATAGTGGCTATCCAGACTGTACAGTTACAGCTTGAAATCTAATCTTCCTGGGAGACGTGTGTGTATTTATATACATAAAATATAATGGTTACCTAAAAGATTGTTGTAGACTGGAATCTAATTAGGGGCTCAGGTGATTTAAAAATAGAGTGATGGATATCTGGGAATGAGTTATCTGGGAAGTGGGAATTGTATTAAAGATTTAAGACAGATACTATATAAGGGCTAATCTAGCCACCTCAGCAAAATTGCCATTGGAATCCCAGGAAGTTCATGGACAGAGCAGCTTAATTTTCCAACTGAGCAAGTTGACCTGATTAATAGATTTACACAGATTTTCTATACAATTAAGGTTTGTACAGAAAGCACCATTACATTGAGGGGCCGCTAGTCTGGATTGACTGACTGACCTCTTCATATGCCCACAGTTCCCGTTTAGAGGTTGTACAGGATGTTGATGAGACCTCTCCCGTAGTCCAGTTCTGGTCACACTGCTGTAGGAAGGGTCCTATTAAGCTGGAGAAGGTTCAGAAGAGATTTACCAGGATGTTGCTGGGAATGGAGGCTTTGAGTTATAGGGAGAGGCTGGGACATTTTTCACTGGAGCGTAGGAGGTTGAGGGATGACCTTATAGAGGTGTATAAAATCATGAGGGATAAACAGAAGGGGAATGGCAAGTGTCTATTCCCTAGGGTGGGGGATTTCAAGACAAATTTTAAGGTGAGAGGAAAAATAATTTAAAAAAGACATGAGGGGCAGTTATTTTTTACTGAGAGAGTGGTTCGTGTGTGGAATGAGTTTCCAGAGGAAGTGGTGGATGCGGGTACAGTTACAATGTTTAAAAGACATTTGGATAAGTACATGAATAAGAAATATTATGGATATGGGCCAAACACAGGCAGGTGGGACTATTTTAGTTTGGGATTATGGTCAGCATGGTTGGTTGGATCGAAGGGTCTGTTTCTGTGCCTTATGATTCTATGACTCTATAATAGGATCCTACAACAGCCACAGTGGTAAATCACCTTACAATGGTCTGTGGCATCATAATTAATGTTGATGAATTACTTGCTAGATTTTCCAAAGAATCTAACAGATTGGTGTGGAGTTGAGAGGAATTGGCGCAGAAGGTGCTGAGGAGAGAATGTAGGAGCCAACAATGTGAGAAAGACAGACATAGTGTTGAGAGCACTAAATGCAGCATAGGAGTGAACAAAAAATCCCCTGACTCCCTGCTCATGGATTAAACAGGTATGCAACTGGACCTTGTGGCTCCTGTCTCATTAGAGGAATTCAACTAGTGGTGGTTTAACCCGAGGGTCAGCTCACCTCAGGTGAGGGGAGAAGTTGAGAAGGAGACTCCTTTGTGGTAACTTCAGCTGGTAGAGTAATTGAACCCACCCTGTTGGCATCACTCTCCATCACGAACCAGCCATCCAGCCAACTAAGCTAACCTGGTGAGCAGTATCAACTAAAAAGGAAGAGTCAGAAAAGACAGAGGGGTGTAAATCAAAATGGAAATAGTGTACCCCTACCTCCATAGAAGTATCCAGCTCTTCTATAATATTAATCAACATGCTCAGAATTGTTATTACACATTTCTGCAGTAGGTGGGACTTGAACACAGGACTTCTAGCTCAGAGGCAGGGATACTACCATGGTACCATAATAGCCTTATGTAGCTAGCTCTTTTATTTATTAGACCACCACCAAATTACTAGTCTCTCTACTTAAACAGTTAATGAATTAGAAGCACTGGCCACCAGGGGCAGTGCAACAATAACAAGGGGAAGATAGGGATGGGAATAAATTAAAATGGAGTTGCTCGAGTGAAATAATGCATTTTTCTAAACAGCCTGCAGGGCAATGTTATTATATACCTCTGGAACAGGTAGGGCTTGAACACACATCCCCTCACTCAGCGATAGGGACTACCTGCCTCATCACTTCAAACCATAGGGCCTCACTGCTGTCACTTGTCCATGGTACAAAATGACTTCAGAATTTGTAATCTGACCAATGCTCGGTACAACTCCAACATTACCTCCTTGCTTTTATACTCTATGCCACGAGTGATGAAAGCAAGTCTCCCACATATGCCTTCTTAACCAGCCTATTCACATGCTCCGCTGACTTCAGGGTTCTGTGAATAACTACCCCAAAGTCCCTCTGTTCCTCTAATCTACCCAGGGCCCTGCCATTTGCCAACTATTCACAGGTGCTACATTTCCTTTCTTTGTCTAATCGAACTTGCTACTTCTTAACAAGCTCAATGATCTACCTGAAAATCGCTGACAGATGGTCAGCTGCCTATATTAGGTAGCCGCGATCACAAACTCCCAAAGTCTAACACTGGTGTTGAGGTTGAATTAGCTTTATTTTGAGAAGCTGGGAACCAGCACTTTCAGATTGTAGATAAACATACGTTGAGTAATCCTTAAGTGAAACCAGGGAGATACAATGGCATTTGCGTATGTGAGAGAGCAATTGCTAAGAATTTGATTGTGAAAACCAGGGTGTTGAACCAATGAAGTTTGATCACTTTCATAGTCATTCATGGAATCATACCTATGATGGGAGTTTTCAGAGCTGGGTGAATTTCATAGATTCGTACAAAGGAAAAAAAGGCCCTTTGGCCCATCAAGTCAGCATTGACATAACTGCCACTATAGATGTGTGAAATAACTGCATAAATGCCGGTATCCCATCACCAAGTCACCCTTTATTTACTTGTGCCCAGTACATGGGCTCTGACCAGCCAGCTCAGAGCCAGTCCCCAGAATGAGGCGACTCTCTGAATCTACTGTTTATATCTGTCAGCCAGGGCTCCCTGATTGGCCCAGGTTAACAGCCCCAATCAAGGATCTCATCGTCAATGAGATCCACCTGGCCCTCATTACAATCACTACAGCTCACTAATCCCAATTTCCTGCACTTGTCCCATATCCTTGAATGTTGTGATATTTGAAGTGGTCATCCATATAATTTTTAAACATTGTAAGGTTTCTGGCCTCCACTACCTTTCCAGGCAGTGCATTCCAGATTCCCACTGCACGAAAAAGTTTTTTCCCAAATGCCTTCTGAATCTCCTGCCCCTTACCCTAAAACCACGCCCCCCTCGTGATTGACCCCTCAACCAAGGGGAACAGCTGCTCTCTATTCACCTATCCATACCCCTCATAATCTTACACACCTCCATCTATCCCCCCTCAGTCTTCTCTGCTCTGAAGTAAACAATCCAAGCCTACCTAGTCTCTCCTTATGGTTCAATGTCTCCATCCCAGACAACATCCTGGTGAACCTCCTCTGTACCCCCTCCAGTGCTATCACATCCTTCCTGTAGTGAGGTGACCAGAACTGCACACAGTACTCCATTTGTGGCCTGACCAATGCTCTGTACAACTCCAACGTTACCTCCTTGCTCTTAGACTCTATACCACGAGTGATGAAAGCAAGTGTCCCATATGCCTTCTTAACTATCCTATCCACATGCTGTGCCAAATTCAGGGTTCTGTGAATTATTACCCCAAGAACCCTCTGTTCCATTAAGCTACCCAATGTCCTGCCATTGTTTAAATACTCCCTCATCTTGTTTCTTCTTCAAAAGTACATCACCTCACGCTTATCAGGATATACCATCTGCAACTGGTCTGCCCATCTGACCAACCCATCTATATCTTCATGTAACCTGCAACCATCTTCCTCGCCTTTAACCAGTCTACCAATCTTGGTGTCGTCTGCAAACTTATATCCATGTCATTTGTATATTTAACAAACAATAAGTGTTCCAATGCTGATCCCTGTGGTACACTGCTAGATACTGGCCTCCAGTCACTCAAACAGTCTTCTACCTCTACCATTTGTTAATTACTACTGAGCCAGTTTCTGATGCATCTCACCAAGTTTCCCTCAATTCCATGTGCTTCAACCTTCTCTATCAATCTCCCATGTGGGACCTTGTCAAAAGCTTTGCTAAAATCCGTATAAACTACATCACCAGAACTTCCCCCATCCACCCACTTGATCACATTTTCAAAAGATTCTAACAGATTTGTTAGGCATGACCTCCCTCTGACAAAACCATGCTGACTATTCCTAATTAACCCATGCCTTTCCAAGGTATTAATTCACTCCTTCAGAATTTTCTCCAATAGTTTCGCTACCACTGATCTGAGATGTGACCGGTCCGTCATTCCCTGGTTCATCTCTACCACCCTTTTGAAAAGTGGAACCACATTAGCCGTCCTCCAGTCTTCTGGCACGTCCCCTGTGGTCAGAGAGGAATTAAAAATGTGTGTCAGAGCCCCTGCAATTCCCTGTCTCACCTCCCACAGCAGCCTGGGATGCAGCTCAACAAGGGCAGTGGATTTGTCTGCTTTTAAAGCCTGACAAAGCCTCCAGTACCTCCCCATTTCTTCTGTGCAAGCTCCTCACAGTCCCTTTTCCTGAATTTGACAGTGTCCTTCTCTCTGTAGGTTGGAGTATCTGCAGTTGGCACTGCCACATTCTGTCTGTCTGTCTGTGGAGAAACCTTGCAGGTATATAAAAGTTCCCACTTATTATCTTTCCAACGGCAGAGGCAGAAGATGGAGGGGCCAGTTCCCTCTGGGCTGGCACCAGTCCCTCAAACACAATCACTTCAAAGAAAAGCTGATGATAGAATCCCTACACTGTGGAAACAGGCCCTTCGGCCCAATGAATCCACACTGAACCTCAGAGCATCCCACCCAGACCCATCCCCCTAATCTATACATCCCTATGGGCAATTTCCCATGGCAAATCCACCTAACCTGTGTATCTTTGGACTGTGGGAAGAAACCAGAGCACCCAGATAAAACCCACACAGACACGGGGAGAATGTGCAAACTCCACACAAACAGTCACCCAAGGCTGGAATTGAACCTGTGTCCCTGGAGCTGTGAGGCAGCAGTGCTAACCACTGAGCCACTGTGCTGATCCAGTCATTACACTTTATGGGAGCTTGCTGTGTGCAAATTGGCTGCTCTGTTTCCTATATTGAAATGGTGACTACACCTCAAAATGTGCTCCATTGGCGTTACATCACTTTGGAACATTGTAAGGTTAGGAATGATGCTACAGAGATGCAATTCCTTCCTTTATTTCTAGGAACTCCCGGAGAAATTCCCACACTAAGGACTTGCCTCTTGCAAGTCAAAAAAACAGCAGGGGCAGTGGGAGAAGGCGTGGGTAAAAACAGACTTTCAATCCAAGAAAACAAAGAAGGCAAAACATCTGAAAGAACTCTTGCAACAACAATGCAAAGATATCCAAAAGAAAGCATTACTCCGAGCTGTTAGCAGTCAAACTAACGTGACTAAACATTGCAGTTTTGCTGGGACTGTCTTCGTTTTTCATTAAGTGCCACGGTATCTCAACAATTTCTGATATGTTGTTAAAATGTTCTGGTTTTCACCCTTGCCCTCTTATAAAGTCATAGCACAGAAACAGACCTTTGGTCCAACTCATCCATGCTGACCAGGTTTACCAAATTTAACTAGTCCCATTTGTTTGCGTTTGGCCCATATTCTCTAAATCTTTCCCATCCATGTACCTGTCTAAATGTCTTTTAAATGTTATAATTGCACCCGCCTCTACCACTTCCACTGGCAGCTCATTCTGTTTACTCACCACCTTCTGCATGAAAACGTTGTCCCTCCAAGTCCCTTTTAAATCTTCTCTTCTCACGTCAAACCTATGTCCTCTAGTGTTGGACTCCCCTACCCCTGGGGGTTTTTATAAGCCTCTATAAGGTTACCCCTCAGCCTCCGATGCTTCAGGGAAAAAAAAGTCCCAGGCTATTCAGTCTCTCCTTATAACTCAAACCCTCTAGTCTCTAGACTTGCCTGGGACAGAACCTCTACCTGAATTTCAACCTTCTTCCAGCAAGCACCCATCACGCTGTACACAATAGATCTATATTCCACACCCGCTACCTCTTTAATATCTCGAAGGAAGTTGTCACAACATTTTTGACCCAAAGGCACCATTGTCAATGATGCCTCTCAAGTGATCTGCAGAATAGCCTTGTCAACTCTAGTTGGACATATTCCTGGAGATAGCATTACATGAGCTCCCACCTTCAACTCTGCTCTCCCAGATTCCTATCATTGGCCGCTGAACATGTCAACCATCAGGGAGGCTTATCAACTTGTCTGTTTTTTTTTAATTCTGGCTAGTCTAAGCATATCTTAACATAAACCCACAGTTGTATGAGGCAGTTGGCTTGCAAGGGTTAACTTAAAAGATTTGAGGCCACAATTGGAGTATTATGTGCGATTCTGGTCACCACATCACAGGAAGGATGTAACTGCTGTGGAGAGAGTGCAGAGAAGATTTACAAGAGTGTTGCCAGGGCTGGAGAATTGTGGCTATGTGGAGAGATTGGAGAGGGCCAGGGTTGTTTACCTTGGAACAGAGAAGGCTGACGGGTGACATGATTGAGGTACACAAAATTGTTGGCGGTAGAGATAGAGTAAACAGGAGAAACCTGTTTCCCCTGGCAGGAATTCAAAAACCAGGGGTCATAGATTCAAGCTAAATGGCAGAAGAATTAGAAGGGAAATGAGGAAAGACATTTTTACACAGAGGGTGGTGAATATCTGGAATTTGCGGCCTGAGTTGGTGGTGAAGGCAGAGACCCTAAACTCTTTTAAAAAGTACCTGGATCTGCGCCATAAGTGCTATAAACTGCAGGTCATGTGCAGGAAGATGGGATTAGAAAGGGCATTTGAGTTGGCATGGACAAGATGGGCCAAATGGCCCCCTTCTGTGTTGCATCATTTCTATGGTTCTATTTGGAATAGCTCTGCCCACTTATATAACTCCAAGAGGAGCTTTGTTCCAGTTTATTATTTGTTGTTAGTCAGTTCCACACTCTACAATCATGTCACATGTACCTATCTACTACTTCTGGAGAGGATAACAATGTCTTTCACCTAGTGTTAATGTATGTAACTAGTCTTAAACTTATAAGACTGTAAGATGTTGAAGCAGAAGTAGGCCATTCAGCCCATCAAGTCTGCTCCACTATTCAATGAGATCATGGCTGATTTGATAATCCTCAGCTTCCTTTTCCTGCCTTTTCCACATAACCCTTGATTACCTTATTGATTAAAAATCTGTCCAGCTCAGCCTTGCATATACTTAATGACACAGCCTTGCCAGTCCTCTGTGGTAATCTGTAACCTGTTATCTAATCTGTTACCTGTCTATTAAGTAATAAACTACTTCTTGTTACCCAAGTAGATGCTTCATCTACTGAAGGCCTATTAGTGATTAGACCCTCACCACTTCATACCAGTAACCAGTAAATAAATCAAGGGTTATGGGGAAATGGCACCTGAGGATTATCAGATCAGCCACAATTTCATTGAATGGTGGAAGAGACTTGATGGGCTGAATGGCCTAGTTCTGCTTCAACAGTCTTATGAGTTCAAGACTAGTTAACTGTACTAACACTAGGTAAGAGATATTGTTATCTCCTAAGATGTAGTAGCTGGGTCTACGTGACATGATTGTAGTGTATGGAATTGAATAACAACAATCCAGAAAAAAGCTCCTCCTGGAGTTATATAAGTGGATGGAGCTGTTCCAAATAGAACCATAGAAATGATACAACACAGAAGGAGGCCATTTGGCCCAACTTGTCCTTGCTGACCCAAGAAAAGTTTTCTTTATTCAGTCATGGAATGAGGGCATTGCTGGCTAGACCAGCATTTATTGCCCATCCCTAATTGCCCAGAGGGCAGTTAAGAGAGAACCACATTGCAGGGGGTTGGGAGTCACATGTAGGCCTGACCAGATAAGGATGGCAGTTTCCTTCCCTGAAGGGCATTAGCGAACCATTAGTTGCAACAACTCTGCTGATAAAAAGATTCTTGTGGAACAACAACCCCATGGAGTCACTCATTTATGGGGGAGTCGTGATATGGACACGAACAAGAAACAGAACAGAGGAATTGCACATGACAAAGTTGGGAGAGCTACTTGTAATGGGTGGAGGTGCAGGTCAGATGTAGGCATTGTGCACTCTAGCCCACAGTTGACTGTATGTAGGAACACAGGAGCAGATGGAGGACATTCATCCTGTCAATGTCTCTTCTGCAATTCAATCAGATAGAGTCATACAGCCTAGAAACAGACCTTTCAATCCAACCAATCCATGCCGACCATGTTCCCAAACTAAACTGTCCCACTGCCGGCACTTGGCCCATATCCCTCCAAACCTCTCCCATTCATGAACCTATCTAAATGTCCTCCAAACCATACCAGCATCCACTACATCCCCCAGCAGCCCATTCCACACATGAACCACTCTGTGTAAAAGAAGTTGCCCCTCATGTCCCCTCCAAAACCTTCTCCTCCCAGCCCAAAAAAGTTTTGGCTGATCTGTACCCCAGCTCAACTTACTTTGCCTTTACCCCATAGCCATCCATACTCTCACCCAATCCAAACCTGCTGATCTCAGCCTTGACATTTGAATCAACCAGCCTTTCTGGGGAGAGAGGCGTTCAGTTGTTCACACCAGTTTCCATTTCAATACAATTCAGTTCCCAGAGGCCAGAGCACCAAATATCTCAAATGCCAGTTTTATAATACACGAATAATGATTATGACGTTTTAGCCACAGAACAATTCAGAAAAACAAAGCGGGCTTCACCATGGGACCAATTGACATGAGACTGACTTCAATTAGTTGCAGACTGCAATGGGATTATTGGACAGTATACAGAGACCTTGAATTAAAGCTGTCTGAAAGCTTTAAGCCATGGAATCTAGGCAATCCAGGCTGTTCACTCGAGCAATACGTAAACAGAAATAATCATTGGACCAGCTTCATAGAATATTAGATCCCCAGAAGTGGGTTACCGACTGGAATCCAATCAAGGGGTTCAGCGAGTTTATATATACAATAACCGATACCCAGGAGGAAGTTACAGACTGGAATCTAATCGAGGGGTTTTGGGGTGGTTTATATGTAGAATAACAGATACCTGGGAGGAAGTTACAGACTGGAATCTAATTGAGGGGTTCGGGGGTTTATATATGGAATAACAGATACCCAGGAGGAAGTTACAGACTGGAATCTAATCAACGAGCTTGGGGTAGTTTACATATGGAATAGCAGATATGCAGGAGTGAGTTACAGATGGGAATCTAATCAAGGGGTTTGGGGGTTTATGTAGAGAATAAGAGATACCCAGGAACAAAAACAAAGTTAAATAAAAACCAAAAGAACTGCGGATGCTGTAAATCAGGAACAAAAACAAAGTTCCTGGAAAAGCTCAGTCGGTCTGGCAGCATCTGCGAAGGTGAAAAACGGAGTTAATGTTTCCGGTCCGGTGACCCTTCCTCAGAACTGATGGTGGCTGGGAAAACGTCAGTTTATATGCAGAAAATAGGGAGGTGGGTGGGATAGGGAGTAAACAATAGGATAGAGCCCAAAGAGAGAGAAAGACAGTTGGACAGACAAAGAAGTTGCTAACAATCAGGCTGGGAGGGTGAATAGTTGTTAATGGGGATTGTAAGTGACTAACAACAGGGGGTGTGTAATGGCAGGCTATGTAGTAACAAGGCCTGGTGTGTGGGGTAGGGGCCTGGGACATGGGAGCGTTTAGGCCCTAAAATTATTGAACTCAATATTGAGTCAGGAGGGTGTAGGGTCCCCAAGTGGAAAATGAGGTGTTGTTTCTCCAGCTTGCGTTGGGCTCCGCTGGAACACTGTAGCAAGCCAGAGACAGAGATATTGGCCAAGGAGTAGGGTGGTGTGTTAAAGTGGCAGGCAATGGGTAGTTCAGGTTTTTTTTGTGAGCAGAACATAGATGTTCTGCAAAGCGGTCACCCAGTCAATGCTTCACTTCCCCAATGTAGAGGAGACCACATTGTGAGCAGCGGATGCAGTAGACTAGATTCTGGGAAGTGCAGGTGAAGTTTTACTTCACCTGAAAGGAATATTTGGGCCCTTGGATACTGGGGAAGGAGGGAATAAATGAGCAGGTGTTGCACCTTCACCGCTTACTGGGGAAGGTGCCATAGGGCTGTGGGGAAGTGTTGTGGGTGAAGGAAGTGTGGATCAGGGTGTCCCAGGGGGAACGGTCCCTGCGAAAGGCGGATAAGGGAGGGGAGGGGAATATGTATCTGGTGGTGGCATCTCGCTGGAGGTGGTGGAAATGTTGTCTGATGACCTTCTGGATGTGGATGCTGGTGGGATGGTACTCGCAATAAAAATCCTGAGCTACCTGTTGCCTGCCACTTTAACGCACCACCCTGCTCCCTGGCCAACATCTCTGTCTCTGGCTTGCTGCAGTGTTCCAGCAAAGCCCAACACAAGCTGGAGGAACAACACCTCATTTTCCGCTTGGGGACCCTACAGCCCTCCGGACTCAGTATTAAGTTCAATAATTTTAGGGCCTAAACTCTCCCATGTCCAGTCCCTAGCCCACACAACAGGCCTTGTTACCACATAGCCGGCCATTACATACTACCTGTTGTTAATCACTAACAGTCCCCATTAACAACTATTCACCCTCCCAGAGATAGTATAAATTTCTGAAGAAGAGTCTAGGCCCGAAACATCAGCTTTCCTGCTCTGCTGATGCTACTTGGCCTGCTGTGTTCATCCAGCTCTACACCTTGTTATCTCATATTCACCCTCCCAGCCTGATCGTTAGCAACTCTTTTGTCTGTCCAACTGTCTTTCTCTCTCTTTGGTCTCGATCCTATTGTTTACTCCCTACCTCACCCACCTCCCTACTTTCTGCATATAAACTGACGTTTTCCCAGCCACCATCAGTTCTGAGGAGGGATCAATGGACCCGAAATGTTAACTCTGTTTTTTTCCTTCACAGATGCTGCCAGACCTGCTGAGCTTTTCCAGCAACTTTGTTTTTGTTCCTGATTTACAGCGTCCGCAGTTCTTTTGGGTTTATAACAGATACCCAGGAGTGGGTTACAGAATGGAATTTAATCAAGAGGTTCAGGATGGTTTATTTATGGAATAACAATTACCTGGGGGGGAATTACAGACTGGAATCTAATGAAGGGTTCAGGGGTATTAAATATTGAACAACAGGTACCTAGGCTGAGTTACTGACTTGTATCTAATTGAAGAGTTCAAAGTGTCTTATATGTAGAATAAATGATACCTGGGAGCACTGTACACTGAAGGAGTTGAGGGGGTTGGGGTTACATTAAGAATAGCTGTTAGCTGTTGGGTGGTTCATGTTGAGTGCTATATACAGGAATATATCCCAATGGCCTGTCTTATACATCAGCAGTTTGTTTTTTTGACAACAATGGAAGCCCCTATGAATCAGAAATAAACACTTACAGAGCAAGACTCCAAATTGTAAGCAACTATTATGAAAAGCAATGCTCTCTTAAAGACGTACATTAAAATAAAATCATAGCATTTAATTTTCCTGTCTTGTCCACTGCATCATTGAAGTATCATTGTTGAGAGGAACATCCCATTAGCTTACCAACATGCCAGCTTGCAATGCCAAGTTATAAGTAGTGGTTCTTAAGAACATCTGAATCTAGCTGCAGGACTTATTTAGATGCGCTGTTTCACAAGCATAAGAAATAGCCGTTCATCTCCTGAATCCTGTTCCACCATTCAATTAGATCATGGTCTCTTAACTCCATCTACCCACTAATGCTCCATAATACTTAGCTTAACAAAAATCGATTAGTCCCAGTTTTGACATTTTCAATGGACTAAATATATTGCAACCAAATTTGCAGATAATACATAAACAGCTAGACTTTAAGTTAAGAGGACGATACAAAAAGTCTACAAATGGATATAGACTGGTTAACTTAATGGGCAGAAGTTTGTCATTTGGAATATAATGCAGGAAAATGTAACATTACCTGTCCACTTTGGCTGGAAGAATAGCAATGTAGAATATTATTTAAACAGAGAGAGACTGGAGAATGCAGAGGAATCTGGGTGTCCTTGTATCAAAATCACAAAATGTTAGCATGCAGTTACAATAAATAGTCACAGGATGACCACAGTGTGGAAGTAGGCCATTCAGCCCATCAAGTCCACACTGACCCTCCAAAGAGATCCCTTAACCCCCCAATAACCCTGCATTTCCCATGGCTAATCCACCTAGCCTACATATCCTTGGACACTACAGGGCAATTTAGCATGGCCAATCCTCCTAACCTGCACATTTTTGGACTGTGGGAGGAACCCACACAGACGTGGGGAGAACGTGCAAACTCCACACAGACAGTCACCCAAGAGTGGAAGGGAAACAATTTGCTCTGGGTGGTGTTCAGGACAAGGGAGCAGCACCTTAAAGTTAGAGCAACACCATTCAGAGGTGATGGCAAACACCTCTGCATACAATGAGGTGCTGCAAATCTGCAACTCCCTCTCCCAGAAATAAACTATTCAGCTTGGGAAAGCAGTGGGAGTCATAAGATCATTTGGAATAGGAGCTGGAGAAAGCCAATTGGTCCATTGAGCCTGCTTTCCCATTCAATAAGATCATGGCCGTTCAGTTCTGAAGAAGATTCACGGAATTCGAAACATTGACTCTGTTTCTCTCTCCACAAATGCTGTGTCCCTGGTGCTGTGAGGCAGCAGTGCTAACCACTGAGCCATCGTGCCACCCTAATGTGAAAGGTAAATGGGATATTGGCCTTTATTGCAAGGGTGGCTGTAATATTAAAGTAGGGAAGTCTAGTTACAACTGTGCAGGATGTTGGCAAGAGCGCAACTAGAGTACTGCATACATTTTTGATCTCTTTGAGATATATTGCATTGGAAGCAGTCCAGAGAATGTTGAATGAGCTGATTCCCGGGTTGGAGAGTTTGTCTTTTTAGGAAAGTTTAAGTAGATTGTGCCTGTGCTCGTTGGAGTTTAGAATGAGTAATAACCTTATTGAAACCTATAAGATTCTGAGAGGGCAGGAGAGGGTGGATGCTGGGAGGATGAGCCCCTTGTGGAGGAATCTAGAACTAGGGAGGCACAGGTTCAGAATGAGGAGTCTCCAGTTTGAGGTGGAGATGAGAAGGAATTTCTTCTCTCAGATGGTCATTAGCCTAGGGAATTCTCATCCGCAGAGATGGTGGCAGTTGAGAGAGCTGGGTCATTGAATATGTTCCAGTCTGATTGGACAGAGCTTTTAGTCAACAAGAGAGTGAGTGAAAGGTAATGGAGGGCAGACAGTTAAGTGGAGCTAAAGTCACAATCAGATCAGCCACGATCTTAAACAGGAACAGAAATTGATGGAGAAACTCATGGCAGCATTTGTGGAAAGAGAAACAGAGTCAATGTTTCAAGTCCAGTGAATCTTCTTCAGAACTGAACGGCCATGATCTTATTGAATGGGAAAGCAGGCTCAATGGACCAAATGGCTTTCTCCAGCTCTTATTCCAAATGATCTCATGACTCCCACTGCTTTCCCAAGCTGAATAGTTTATTTCTGGGAGACGGAGTTGCAAATTTGCAGCACCTCATTGTATGAAGAGGTGTTTGCCATCATCTCTGAATGGTGTTGCTGTAACTTTAAGATGCTGCTCCCTTGTCCTGAACACCACCCAGAGCAGATCGTTTCCCTTCAACTCCATTACCAATCCTTTAAACATCCTAAAACATCTCCATCAGATCGCCTTTTAAATTTCTACGCTCGAGTGAAGAAAGGCTCAGTGGTAAGAATAGCATGTTTGTTTGTGTGTGCAGTCCCAAAGTAATAGACCTACAGTCAACATCACATTTTTGAATGCACACGTGAAGGATGTCTGGCTAACCCTAATGGTGCAACTGACCTCAAGGGCAGCACTGTTTCAAACTACAGCCAGCCCTGATGACAAGGAATCATTGTGTCTGGCAGGATCGGCTAGCAAGAGGTGTCAGGAGCAGTGCAAGTTGAGAAACCCGCTCTCCAACATGGCAAAATCTTCCTTCGAGCTTGTCAGCTATTGACTTGACCTCCTGCTCAGAATTGACAAGCTCCGCAGGGTGAAATATCAGCTGCTTTGCTCCAACCTGTCACAAACTCAAACAGGTGTCAGCTGTCGCTCAGTGCTTCGCACTTCTACCTGAGTCAGCAGGTTGTCCGTTCGAGCCCCGATACAGAGGCAGGGACATTGTTCTCTGCTGGCACTGCCTGTGCAAACCTGAAACAGTCGCCGTGCTTTTACTTGCTGTGTCTCACACGCGAGGCTGTCAAACTCCTCAAGTGGAAGTAATAGCTCCCCTAGCTGCTATCTTAGCAGAGGATATGGCAGGAGTTCTCCCTGCTTTCCTTGGTTGCATAATTATCTCTGAATCAACAGAAGATCCTACCCAGATGAGGTTGCTGTTTGTGGGAGCTGGCTGCGCACAAATTGGCTGCTGCATTTCCTACATGACAGTGCCTGAAGTTCAAAAACATTTCATTGGCTTCGAGTCATTCCGAGATTGTGGAATGTTATATGTTCATCTATATATGCATAAAATTAAATGAATTCAACCTGGCAATATATGAATTATGGAATTCAATATAAAATGCAGGAAACTTTTTATTTCTATTACGTAAATTAAGAAGATTTGCATTTTCCAATGTTTTGTAATGAGTTGAGCACTCTAATGAATATAATTGTGCAATTATTTTCAACTGCATTTTTATTTCTTAATGATTGTTCGTAACCATGTAATGAATTACAATTACTTGTTTAGTTGTATGATCATCACAATTTGGCATTGTCTAGCATGATGACTTCCCAATAAATCAATTGTCTATCTAATGTGTCTCTCTCTTTCTTTCTGTCTGTCATAAATATAACGTTGCCAGCACCATTCAGTTCAATCTCAGGGCTATATTTCTGGTGTTGCCCAGTTAGCCTTTCTCAGTCCAGTCAGTTGACATTTACTTTATTCTCTCCACGATGGCCGTACCTCAGACCATGAAATGACGAGACTCGGTCACAACAGCTGGTCCGCCATCATTTCTTGTAGTTGGAGAGTCCATGTCCAGTGTTCGTTATTACATCAACTGTCACTCCCACTGTTTAATGCAAAGGAGATGGAGTACAAAAATAGGTAGGTCTTGCTGAAACTATACAAGGCACTAGTCAGACCACACTTGGAATACCGTGAACAGTTTTGGTCCTCATGTCTAAGGAAGGTTAGACAGGCATTGAAGGCAGTACAGAGAAGGTTCACTTGTTCGATCCTGGATAAGGAGGGGATTTTCTATGAGGAAAAGTTGAGCAGGTTGGGCCTGTATTCATTAGAATCTAGAAGAATGAGATGGAAATCATGGCTCATTAACTTTACTGAGTATTTTGAAGAAGTGACAAAGGAGGTTGTTTAGGGTATGGTCTATATGGACTTCAGCAAGATGTTCGACAAGATTCCGCATGGTAGACACATAGCAAGGTTAGGTCATATCGAATCCAGGGAGAGGTAGCCCTATGGATACCAAATTAGCTTGAAAGTAGGAGACAGAGGGTGGTGATGGGGGAACTGTTTTTCAGCCTGGAGGCCTATGACCAGCAGTGTGCCACAAGGATCGCTGCTGGGTCCACTGTTTTTTGTCATTTATATAAACGATTTGGATGTGAAAATGGGACGCATGGTTAGTAAGTTTGCAGATGACACCACTATTGCAGGTGCAGTGGATAGTGAAGAAGGCTATCTCAGAGTACAATGGGACCTTGATTAGATAGGCCAAGGAGTGGCAGAGAGCTTAATTTAGATAAGTGTGAGGTGCTGCATTTTGCTAAGGCAAATCAGGGCAGGACTTATGCACTTAAATGTAGGGTCCTGGGGAGGGCTGCTGAACAAAGAGACCTTGTGGTGCAGATTCATAGTTCCTGGAAGGTAGAATCACAGGTAGACAGGGCGATGAAGAAGGTGCTTGGTATGCTTGCTTTTATAGGTCAGTGCATTGAGTATAGGAGTTGGGATGACACGTTGCAGCTGTACAGGACATTGGCTAGGCCACTTTTGGAATACTGTGTTCAATTCTGGGCTCCCTGGTTTAGGGAAGATGTTGTTAAACTTGAAAGGATTCAGAAGAGATTCACAAGGACGTTGCCGGGTTTGAGCTACGGGGAGAGGCCGATGAGGCCGGGGCTGTTTTCCCTGGAATGTCGGAGGCCGAGGGGTGACCTTGTAGAGGTTTATAAAATTATGAATAGGGTGAATAGCCAATGTCTTTTCCCCAGGGTAGGGGAGTCCAAAACTAGAGGGCATGGCTTTAAAGTGAGAGGGGAAAGATTTAAAAGGGACCTAAGGGGCAACCTTTACATGCAGTGGGTGGTGTGTGTATGGAATAAGCTGCCAGAAGAAGTGATGGAGGCTGGTACAATTACAACATTTAAAAGGCATGAGATGGTTACATGAATAGGAAGGATTTGCAGTAAAATGGGCCAAATGTGATTAGATTAATTTAGGATATCTGGTTGGCAGGAACCAAAGAGTCTGTTTCCATGCCGTACAACTCTGTGACTGTCTAAATCTTACTGAAGCATATGAGACTCTCAGGGGCCTAGACCAGATGATACTGAAAGGTTGTTTCCCCTTGTTTAGGACTACAGGAAGTAATCTCAAAATAAGGGATCGCCCATTGAAAACAGAGATGAAGAAGAATTTCTTCTCAAGATGTGGAATCCTTTACCACACAGGGCTGTGAGACTAGGTTGTTAAGTATATTTGAGGCAGAGATAGACAGATTTTTAATCAGTAAGGGGGAAATCAAGGGTTAGAAGGGCAAAACCGGAAAGTGAAATTGAGGATTATCAGATTAGCCACAATTTCATTGACTGATGGAACAGACTTGATGGGCTGAATGGCCTACTTTTGCACCTATGTTGTATGGACTCAGTGGGCTGAACTTCCACCTCAACTCCCACCCTATTCAAGGACACTATCTATGATAACTCTCCCAATGTAGCATTGAGAAAAATCTGTACCATTGAAGGTGTCAGCTCAAGGATGAGACATTAAACCAGAGGCCTTGCCTGCTTCCTCAGGTGGGTGCAAAAGATAGTGTCCCAAACGAACAAGGAGTTACCTACAGCAGCTTAGCCAATATCATGAAAGATGATTTGTCTGGTCATTATCACTTGGCTGTTTGTGGGACCTACCTTACTGTGCACAATTTGGGGCAGAGGGTTGCAAGGCTGTGGAGAGAATCCAACAGAAGGATGAAAATTTTCAAAGTTGAGATGATACTCATGTCTGTGTCGATACAGGTTAGGGAAGTGAGGACGATAGGTTAACCAGAATTGGCACAAGTCATACAGTGCAGACAGCAGAGATTTGTATGAGTCTGAGGACATAGGGAATTCCTAGAAGCAGACAAGATCCACCTCAATTACAGCACTCCTACCTGTGCTCAAATCCTCCGAAGACCACCCCCCTCCCTATCCATGTGCTTCTTCCATCCCCACAAGCCTTTGGGAACTCCAAACTCCTCCAATTCATCCTCTTGCATAACTGTTTTCCACAAAGTCCACAGCCATTTATATTTAGCAGCAATCGCTGGATAAGCCACATGGTTTGCAACATTATTGCACTGGGAACAACAACTTTATTATAGAGTCGCTCCTTAAATAGCAGCTTCACTCCTGCCCCACCAGTTCATAGACATCCATTTGCCAGGTTTCAGCGTGTCTCTGCTCAAGTGCCTTCTAACAATAGCAACTTCCATTGATATAGCACCCTTAACATGACACACAAACATGAGCACTTATCAAATAAAGTTTGGCATGGAGGCAGGGGAAAATATCTTGCCTGCATCTACTCCATCTCTCCCTTTAAGGATTTTGTAAAGTTTGGAAGAGTGAGATCACCTGCCCCTCTTCCAATCTCTAACAAATACAGGCCCAATTTTCCCCAAAAATCTCTTTAATAGTCCCAGCTTTCCAGTGCCAAGCCCAGATGAACTTGCATTGCACTCCCCCTACAGCAGTACCCTTGAGAAATGAACTGAAAATTGCAGACAGCGCTCTTGGTACAGTCTAAGCAAGTTCTTATTGAAGCCTTTCCTATGACATTAGCTACATCATCCAATGCGTTTAGAGCTTTGCCTATTCACAGGTCCAAGCGCCCCTCCAAGCCACTCACCATCCTGACTGGGGAGTATAATCACTGTTCCTAGATTGCCACTGGGTCAAAATCCTGGAATTCCTTCTCTCAACAGCCTTGGGTTGTTTTTTTTTTTCCCCCCTGGGGGGGGAGAGAGGAAGGGGGCAGTAGCGGCGGTATCTACCCACGACAGCAGTTCAAGGCAGCAGCTCATCACCGCCTTCAAGTTGGGAGATGGGCAATAAATGCTGACACAGCCGATGAAGTTCACATCCCCTGAAATCAATAAAGACCATCTCCAATCTCAAACATTATTCCCCACCTACTCTATGCCTGCAATGACCACGTGGAGCTCACTTGTACAAAGTGATAGAAAAAAAAAAGTGTAGGCCCACCCCACATTCAGAGGGTGCCCAGGATACAATAGAACCTCCACTGCAATCGCAAAAAGGGTCAAAAAAGGACAGTCAACATGCACTGTAACAGCCTCGCAGCATATGCGCAGGCAGGAGCGAGCTTTTGGGATGAGCACAAGCCTAGACCACCTAGCCTTCACATGCCTTCCATTTTCACACTTGGAGACTTGTTTCTGTATACAGTGTAAGTGCTCAAAAAAATTCCACCGGCCAAGCATTAATTGTTTTGTTTATTTGTAAATACAGGCCAACAATATAACATTAAATTTAAATCCGAACTTTATACTAAACAGCCTCTCTTTTCCTCCTAGCTGTTGCATTAGACAGGAGCCTAATAGAGAGGTCTTCAAGATTATGAGGGGACTCGATCAAAGTTAACAAGGATTCTCCCCCTTACTGGCAAATTCAAAACTAGAGATGATAAATAAAAGATTCATAAACAAATCCATCTTGGGAATTCAGGAAAAACCCTCCAACTCAATGTGGAACTCACTAGCACAAGGAATATTTGAAATAATTTATGGATAAACTGAAGGGGAAATTACATGAGCAAGAAGGAGCTGGTGGAATGAAACCAGAGGTCCACACAAAAGTCATAAAAAGTGCTATCAAGGACCAGATGGGCTGAATGGCCCATTTCTGCACTGTATATTGTAGGGCCACATTTCAATTCCAGAAATGGAAGAGTTGAGAATGGGTATCAATGGAGTTGCTCTACAACTGACCTCTAGTGGCACAAATCAAGTATTGCTACATTTCTGTTCACAATTTCCCCACACCCCCATAAAAAAAAAACTTCATTTCTGCTTAAAAATCTTCCTCAGGACTCCCACCATGAAACAGCTCATTACTTCATCATCCAGAGCCAGCTGTTTGTTAGAAACTACAACAGCCCTAAACAAGTTGAGAAACCGCCAGTAACCAGAGGGAGACTTCAGCTGTGACCAACAAGGATGCAGATGTGGTCAGATGTTTGGGTAAAATGCTATACTTTTTCTCCCCCACCCCCAAATTAATTCAACTAGAATCATCTGTTTGCATTTGCAAAGAGTGTGCAGCTTGCTGGCTGAGAACAGGGATTAGGATAAACCCTGTAGAGCCAGTGACAACTCGCAAAATGTGAGGGATCTAGAGTTGCTGCTTCAGTCACGAAACCACCCCCAATGCCCATTATCTACTACCCCCACATCCCACCAGTCACTACAAAAAACCCCTTCCCCTCTCTCCACTCACCATCTACCCCCACCAAACCATCCAGCCAACCCCCAATTCCCTGCCAGTCACTGCCAAACTACCCTCTCCCCACTAGTAACCAACTCCCCTCCCTCCCCAGTCAACACCAAGCCCCCTCAGGTTAACCGGAAGCAAAATTCACAAGCCAATTTTCTTACACTGGGTGAAGTAATGTCTAGTCTTCACTCATCCCCTGATGTTAATAACAACGGGAGCACAAACGAGGAGTCACACAGATCAGGGACCCAAGACCCTGCAGATGGCCCACTTGTAACAAGCCACTAAGTGATGAGGGAGGAAGAGACAAGGAAAATGGTCATGGCCTGAGCCACTCAATGGAAGGACCAAGATTCTAAACTATTACCAAAAACACAGGCATATTGCCAAAGCTTTTCATCTCGCACTGATCAAGACAAATGTAAGAATGCCAAATTTTAAAACAGTCAGAACACTAGAACTTTAAACTACATACACTGCAGGGAAAAGCAACACATCTGCAATGAGAGAAGGCAATGCATAAACTGCACCAATGCTAAATCTGTAGAAGAAATTGGAATCGTTTGAAGTTTGGCATTTGTCCTGATGCAGCCACATGCCTCTTTTCTCAAGGTCCGTACCATCAAGTGACTGATTGAAGTCTTCCAAAGATGTATTACAAGATTGAATGGATGGGAAAGTCCACTATCTCACATGCGGCAGGGGCCTAGCAGTGTGGCTGGGATGACTTAACCCAACTACTCATTTAATCCCTTAAATGGCATTTACTTTCATCTGGAATTTTTTTTTGGAAAAAAATTTGCTGTTGCTTCAAATTGACAGAAACCTGATATTCAAAGCACCCACTCAATACCGTGGGACTTAATTCTGACTCAAAACGAACACATTTTCACCCTGTCACAACAAAGAACGTGTGGGAATAAAGTGACTACTCTCCACTCCACCACAAACCAGTGAGGAGCCAGGAAACCAGGCATGTTGAACAGTCGAAAACTAAGTGACCATGGTGACATCTCATGGTAAAACTCACCAGAGGTGACCAATAGGCATCTTTGATCAAATGGAAGGGCAAATAATCAGGTGGAATCGGTGCAAGATCAGCAGTAAAAAGTGATGCCCTGTTTTCTTCAGGGTGGGTCTTCAAAGACTTCTGTAGCTCCTCAGGACTCTGAAGGAAAGTGCTACAGATCACTTGGAGTCTGCACTTTCATAGCGGGGCCAGGGGTTGGAAATCAGAATGCAAGGGGTGCTAAAACCCCCATGAGTTTTCATTAAAGTAGTTTTGGGCAGGAAAATCATGTTACTGGCAAACCAGCTTAAATCTCAGTTTTACCGAGAGGACAACCACACAAACATGCCAAGGTGGTCTTCATTCAGCAAGGCAAGGGTTACAGAACGGTAGCCAGATCATGGTTAATCAGGAGAGGTGTCAGTAAGGAGTCAGCTACATCATTTTCCTTTAGAGAGTTTTCTAAAATCAGGCCCACGCAAATTTGGAAAAAAAAAACAAAAACAGAAACAAAAAAAAAAAGGGGGAAGTGTCCCTTCTGCTTCAGGGTACATGCTACACGGCTTCAGCAAAGCCCACTCGGTTACTGGTACGGTCGAAGACGGTGTAATAGCGGCCAATGAAAATATCACCCAAAATCCAGAGTGGTCCAGCAGGAGGAGGGATGTCCATGCCCATGAATCCACTGAGGCACAGGCTTTGGCCAAACTTGCTGATCTGCAAGAGAGAAAACACACACACACACACACCTCGAAAAGCCGAGTTGGACTCACAGCATCTGTGGAGAGAAATCCGTTAACCGATTTCTCTCCTGACGCTGCCAGCCTTGCTGAACTTTTCCAGCAATTTGTGTTTTTAAGGGTGGGGGAAAGGGAAGAGAAGGGGATTAATTGCAGATCAGTCTCCCAGTGAATGAGAAACAAACAAACAAACAGTCACTCCCACGATCAAATCTGAAACCTCAGATAGGACCAGTGGGCGAAGGCAGGGGAGGTGGGCAGGATAATGGTACTAATCACTGGAACGATTAATTCAGAACTCCACTCTGATCTCCAGGGATGAAAAATTTCAATCCTATCATCATGGAACATGGTGAACTTTGAATGCACTAAAAATCTTATAATGACAACAAAAAGGAAAAAACCACATCCATCTGGTTCACTAATGCCCTTTAAAAGGTAGGAAATCTGCCATCCTTACCTGGTCTGGTCTATTCTAGTCTAGTCTAGTCATGACTCCAGACCCAAAGCAATGTGGCTGTCCTCCAAGCAATTAGGGATTGGACAATAATGGCTGGGCCAGTTAGTGATGCCCAAGGCTGAACTGCTCAGAGGCCAGCATTGACATGTATAAGGCCCAATCTGCAATCGTTAAAGTTTTAGTTACACAGTTATAATTACAATAACACTGATTGGAGAATCAAATACATACAATGATCTGAAATAAAGTGAGCAGGTTCAATACAATTGTTCAGCAAGTCCATAGAATCCCTACACTGCACAAAGGTCAGTCGGCCCATTAGGCTTACACAGACCCTTCTAAAAAAAGCATCCCACCCAGACCACCCCATCCCTGTAACCCTGCATTTCCCATGGCCAATCTACCTAACCTACACATCCCTGGACACTATGGGCAATTTAGCATAGCCAATCCACCCTAACCTGCATATCTTTGGAATGCAGGAAGTAAACTTCTGCAGAGGAAGTATCCAAGATGATCAATGAGGGTAGGGCAGTGGATGCTCTCTACATGGACTTTGACAAGGTCCCTCATGGCAGACTGATACAGAAGGTAAAGTCATACAGGGTCAGAGGTGAGCTTGCAAGATGGAAACAAAAACGCTTGCTCATAGAAGACAGAGGAGAGCAGTGGAAGGGTGAGTTTCTGAATGGAGGATTGTGACTAATGGTGTTCCTCAGGGGTCAGTGTTGGGACCTTTGCTGTTTGTGACATACATAAGGATTGGGAGGAAAATGTAACTAGTCTAATTAGTAAGTTTGCTGATGACACAAAGGTTGGTGCAGTTGCGGATAGTGATGAGGACCGTCAAAGGATATAGATCGGTTGATGACTTGGGCAGAGTGATGGCAGATGGAATTTAATCCAGAAAAAAAAAAATGAGGTTATGCATTTCAGAAGGTCTAATCCAGATGGAAGATATACAGGAAGTGGTAGAAGCCTTAAGTGTACTGACAGGCAGAGGGATCTGGGTGTACAGGTACCTGAAAGTAGTAATGCAGGTGGAGAAGATAGTCAACAAGGCACTTGGCATGCTTACCTTCATCAGCCGGGGCACCGAGTTTAAAAATTGGCAAATAATGTTGCAGCTTTATTGAACCTTAGTTAGGCCACACTGGAATACTGTAGTCAATTCTGGTTGCCACACTACTAGAAGGATGTGGTGGCTTTGGAGAGTACAGAAAAGATTTACCAGGATGTTGCCTGGTATGGAGGGCATTAGCTATGAGGAGAGGTTGGAGAAACTTGGTTTGTTCTCACTGGAACGACAGAGGTTGAGGGGCGACCTGATAGAGGTCTACAAGATTATGAAGGGCATGGACAGAGTGGACAGTCAGAAGCTTTTCTCCCCCCAGGGTGGAAGAGTCCATTACTAGGGGGCATAGGTTTAAGCTGCGAGGGGCAAGGTTTAAAAGGTGATGTATGGGGCAAGTTTTAAGAAGCAGAGGGTGGTGGGTTCCTGGAACTCACTGCTGGGGGAGGTAGTGGAAGCAGATACTATTGGTGACTTTTAAAGGGCGTCTTAACAAATACTTGAATAGGATGGGACTAGAGGGATCCGGTCCGCGGAAGGGTAGGGGGTTTTAATTGTGACAGGCAGCACGTCAGTGCAGGCTTGGAGGGCCAAAGGGCCTGTTCCTGGACTGTAATTTTCTTTGTTTATACAACAACACCAGATAGCCCCCATTTGAAGTAAAGTGGGCAGACCTGGGCAGTACACTTTAGGACGGATACATTGAACTCCCTCCAAGGCCAATAAGTTACAAGTTGTTTTTTTTTTTTCCTTCATTCACAGGATGAGGGCATCGCTGGCTAGGCAGCATTTATTGCCCATCCTAATTGCCCAGAGGGCAGTTCAGAGTTAACCCCATTGCTGTGGGTCTGGAATCACATGTAGGCCAGACCAGGTAAGGATGACAGTTTCCGTCCTTAAAAAAAGGACATTAGTGAACCAGAGATAGTAGGAACTGCAGATGCTGGAGAATCCGAGACAACAAGGTGCAGGGCTGGATGAACACAGCAGGCCAGGCAGCATCATAGGAGCAGAGAGGCTGACGTTTCGGGCCTACACCCTTCATCAGAAAAGGGAGAGGGGAAGGGGGTTTTGAAATAAATA
>NC_063368.1:17481328-17523479 GCF_021869965.1 Rhincodon typus
CTCGTCCCTGCCTCCCTAACCTGTTCTTCCTCCCACCTATCCCCTCCTCCCACCTCAAGCCGCACCTCCATCTCCTACCGACCAACCTCATCCCGCCCCCTTGACCTGTCCGTCCTCCCTGGACTGACCTATCCCCTTCCTAACTCCCTACCTACACTCACCTTTCCTGGCCCCATCCCCGCCTCTTCGACCTGTTTGTTTCCTCTCCACCTATCCTCTCCTCTATCCCTCTTCTATCCGCCTCCCACTCTCTCCCTATTTATTTCAAAACCCCCTTCCCCTCCCCCTTTTCTGATGAAGGGTGTAGGCCCGAAACGTCAGCCTCTCTGCTCCTATGATGCTGCTTGGCCTGCTGTGTTCATCCAGCCCTGCACATTAGTGAACCAGATGGGTTTTCTCCCAAACAAATCGGCAATGGATTCACGGTCATCATTAGACTCTTAATTCCAGATATTTATGGAATTCAAATTCCACAGTCTGCTGCAGTGGGATTTGAACCAGGTCCCCAGAATGTTGTCTGGGTCTCTGGATTAACAGTCCAGTGATAACACCACTAGGCCATCCGTGGTCCAGACTTCAGGGGTTAGGTTTGAGGAGATATTATAGAAACTAGTAATTGCTGGAAAAACCTTGGCAGGTCTGGCAGCATCTGTGAAGAGAAAGCAGAGTTAGTGTTTTTTTTTTGTATGTTGACAGCACAGGCAAGGCCATTATTTGTTTCCCATCCTTAATTCTTCAGAACAGAGTTTTTCCAGCATCCACAGTTAGAGTCCCAGTCATACAGCATGGAAGCAGACACCAGTTAGTCCCATTTTCTCTAGAAAAATCGATTGAAGGAGTGATCTGATCTAGGCCTTCAAGATATTAACAGGAAAAAGACAGGGTGGATAAACTATTTCGACTGGTTGGAAGTTCTAGAACCGGGGGCAGAGTCTTGGAATTAGGGCCAGACCATTCAGGTGTTTGACACAGACGGTGTGCGAGGTTTGAAAATTTTCTTTTCCAAACCGTGCGGATGTTGGATCAACTGCTAATTTCTCTCGGATTTAAAATTACGTTAAACAAAAGTATTAAGGGATATGGGCCAAAGGCAGGTACAGGGATTTACACCACAGCTTAACCACAATCTCAGTGAACGGTGGAACGTCCTACTCCTGTTTCTGTGATTAGCCTGAGCCATTACTGTGACGCCACCTCCTCAGCTTATTGCTGCTTTACCGTGCATAACATGGCCAGCACATAGCGACAGGACCTGTATAGCTGTGGGGTGGCCTGTTGGATGGGATGCAGAGTCATACAGCACGGAAACAGACCAAAATTAAAAACAGAAAGAACTGCGGATGCTGTAAATCAGGAACAACAACAACAAAAAAAAAAAAAAAAAAAACACAAAACCAACACACAACATTTTGGGTCCAGCAACCCATTTTCAGAACCGTTCGAAGGATCACCAAGACCAGAAATGTTAACTGATTTTTTTTCCCCTTCATGGAAATAGACCCTTCAGTCCAACTAGTCTATGCCAAACATAATCCCAAACTAAACTAATCCCACCTGCCTGTTCCTGGCCCATATCCTTCCAAACCCTTCCTGTTCATGTACTTATCCAAAATGTCTTGTCAACATTATAAGTGTGCCCACATCCACTTCTTCAGGAAGTTCATTCCACACATGTACAACCCTCTGCATAAAGAATTTTCCCCTCATGTCTTTTTAAAGATCTCTCACCTTAAAAAGGAGCCCCCTAGTCTTGAAATCCCCCAAAGGAAGAGCAGCTACCATTAACCCTATCTATATCTATCGGATTTTATAAACTTTTATCAGGTCATCCCTCAACCCCCTGTGCTCCAGTGAAAAGTCCCAGCTTTTCATTGTATCTCAAACCTTCCATACCCGGCAACATCCTGGTAAATCTCTTCTGAGCCCTCTCCACCTTCATATTCTTCCTATGAGTGGGCAACCAGAACTGGACACTGGTCCAGAAGAGGCCTCATCAATGTCCTTTTCTCTTTCTTACGGAGAAGAGGTGCCATTTGCAGAGGTATTACCTTGCGCCTTAAATCGGCAACTCTGAAATTAAAAGTTAAACCACAAAAGACCGCAAGCAGTGAAAGGCAGCAGATCACTCACCTTCATTACATACTGCTCCCCTGTCAGGGTGAATTGTTTGCCGCCCAGCTTGAAGGTGACAACAGGTAGACTGGGAATCTTGTCACAGTTGATCATGTACTGTGGAGAATTCAGATCAAGCATCAGATCAAAGTATAGCCACAAAAACCATAGCAGTGGTCAGAAGAAAAAAAAGACAGGATTTTCATTTCTATAGCACCACTCCAGTCAGCGGAGCTTTGCTGGCCAATGAAGCGTTTGAAATATAGTGGTAAGACGGTGACGTGGTGGAAACATCGCTAGGCTAGTAATTCAGAGGAATGGGTTCAAATTCCAGCTCGGCTACAAGTGAAATCCGAATTAAAAATCAATTAAAAATAAAGAAAACCAGGAATATAAAGTTCGACTCACTGTTGCAAAAAACCATCCAATTCACTAAAGTCTTTCAGAGAAAGAAATCTGCTGTCCTTGCCCAGTCTAGCTCACGCGATTGCAGACCCACAGCAATCTGGTGGTCTCTGAAAATAGCATGTCAGAGGCAATTAGGGATGGGAAACAAATGCTGGCCTTGCTACTGATGCCCACAGCCCATGAACAAAAAATAGAATGTTTCTGCTGCAATGTTGAAAACACAACAATTTCTTCCCCCACTAACAGGAAAGAAATTAAAAGTGGTCAAATAACAGTGTTCGAATGTTCAGGAGGGATAACTATTGGTAAGAGGAACTGGAAAGGACTCTCCAATTCTTTGAAAAAGTGCCCGTGGCATATTCAAGTCCCTTGGAGGGAGCAAATGCCCCAGTTTAACATCTCATTTGAAATGAAGCCCTTCGAGACATAAGGGGTGCTAGAGTTGATTGAAATCTTCAAGAATACGCCCATCTCTTGACCCCCAGCTTTGAGAAAGCTCAGTTCCATCAGCAAGCACATCCATTCTTACTTTCCAGTGGGTGTGGGAAGGTGTGAATGGAAGTATTCTTAATTACCCAACTGCCCAATGTTTGGCTGCCAAACAGTGTTGGATTCCATTTTTCTTTGTTTTTTTAAAAAAAAGTGAATAACTGGAAAAGGAAAACAAATAAACAAATCCAATTTTGCTACTTTGCTTGCAGCATTACCTTCGAAGTTAGAGCCTCCAAGAAGTTGAGGTTATGACAGAACTGGAAATCTACTGACAGGGAAACACTGCTGGAATCAGTCTATCTGCTTAAATCCTTACAGTCTGAATATCAGCAGCTTATATACTGAAATTGGAACCATGGCCCCTGCACAAGGACTGTGTGTAAATGTGGTTGGTTAGCTCAGTTGTCTGACTCTCAACGCAGACTGACACCAACTGTGCAGGTTCGATTCCTACACTAGGACAGGTGAAGGTCACGATTTTGCAATCTCTCACCTCACCAAAGGCATGGTCACCCTCAGGTTAGCCCCACATCTGGTTGTTGCTCTCCAATAAGAGAACAACCTTATGGTCCTCTGGGGCTACAGAGGCTTTACCGAGAATTTCTTCATTCATTCACGGCACAAGGGCATCACTGGCTAGGCCAACATTTATTGGGTAGTCGTGGATGGCCAGAGGACAGTCAAGAGTCAACCATATTGCTGTGGGCCTGCAGTCACATGGGGGCCAGACAAAGTAAGGACATTAGTGAACAAGATTAGTTTTTCCTGAATTGACAATGGATACATGGTCATCATTAGATCTCCAAGTCCAGATTTTTTACTGAATTTAATTTTGCTGAACCCACCATCTACTGTGGGAAGATTCAAACCCTGGTCCCCTAGGTCTCTGGATTAGCCGTCCAGCGACAATACCACTAGGCCATCACCTCGCAGACTGGGAATTGAACTCCTGACCAACTGACTCAAAAACAAAAAATTGTTCAATGAACAAAAATGCTCAAGCAGAAACTGATATTTCCTTTCCTTCTAAAAGGAAGGAAAACTAAATTTTATTTGTTGAATGTGGATCCTGGTGGCAAGGCCTAGAATACTTGCAATCCCTAGTTTCTTTTCCCACTCCCACCCCTCCCATATTAAGTGCATCTTCCTTAACCCCCAGTACAGATTTGATATAACTGTTACTCATGAGGCTATAATCGATGGGCAGCTGGGAGTCAATCATTTTGGTGGGGGTTTGGAGTTGTACATAGGCCTGACCAAACAAGAAAGGCAGATTGCCTTCTCTAAAAATGACATGTGAACCTGATGGGTTTTTAAAACAGTGATCCGGTTTTTATGTGGTCACCAATCACTGACCCCAGCATTTTTATCCCCACATTTGTACCAGCCCTTTGAATGTGAAATCAAACACTCAATCCCCACAGGGTGGAAACAGGCCATTCAGCCCATCAAGACCACACAAACCTTCCAAACAGCTTCCCACCTAGACCCACCCCCCATGCACATCCCTGGACACTATGGGATAATTTAGCATGGCCAATCCACCTAACCTGCACATCTTTGGACTATGGGAGGACACTAGAGCACCCAGAGGAAACCCACGCAGACAGAAAGAACGTGCAAACTGCATACAGACACAGACAATCGTCCGAGGGTGGAATCGGAGCTGGGTCCCTGGTGCTGTGAGGCAGTATTGCTAACCACCGAGGGACAGCACACTGGCTCAGGAAAAAAGGTCCACAGTGGATCTTGAAATTCCCTTCTCAACCCTCACCTCCCACGAGCCGATATATGATCAGCCAAACTACTGACTGCTAAAAGGAGCTTTGGGTTGACAATACGAAGCGAGTTGGAGTGGCCTTCATGAGGATTGAGTGGACGGTCGAATCTTCAAACTCCATCCTCACTCTGCACTGATCCTCCCTCTACCAAGAGAGAGGGAATTATTAACATGTCAGGGAGATGGAATTTCAGATTAACGGGATGATGTCACATTTGCAACGAGGGGATGGGATAGCTATAGAGAGGGAGCAGAAGGGATTTACCAGGATACTGCCTAGACTGGAGAGAGTTTCAGTGAAGTGAGAGATTAGACAAACTAGGATTGTTTTCCTTGGAGCAGAGGAGACTGAGTTGGGGGAACATGATTGAGATGTCTGAAATAAAGAGGGGCATAGAGTTAAGAAGTGTTTACAGGAATTGCTGGAAAAAGCTCAGCAGGTCTGACAGCATCTGTGGAGAGAAGTCAGAATTAACTTTTCTGGTCGAGTGACCCTTCCTCGTTGGTCCTAAGGGAGGGTCACCCGTCCCCAAAAAGTTAATGCTGATCTCTCTCCACAGGTGCTGCCAGACCTGCTGAGCTTTTCCAGCAATTTCTGTTTTTGTTCCTGATTCACAGCATCCACAGTTCTTTTGGATTTTAAAAAAACTTTTTGTATCAATGGATGACTTGGAGGGAGTGCTGCGAAGTGAGGGGCAGGTGGTTTGGAGATGTGAAGGAAGATCTTTTTCTCTCCCCCAACTCAGAGTGGGGGTGGGAATCTGAAACTCTCTCCCTGTAAGGTAGCACATTTACACATGCACTTGTGATGACAAGGCCCAAATGGTAGAAATCAAGGTGAAGTAGTTCAGTGCTCATTTTTGGCGAGCTGAAGGGCCTTTTTTCTAGGCTGCAACAAAGCTGTAATTCAGCACTGAGTGTCTTCATGATGCACTCTGCCCACTATTTTGCACAAGTAATAGACTTGTTTGACACTGCTCATACAAAGCCCCTCCAGACGTTTCACTGCATTGAAGGAGCTATGCAAAGAAAGCCGCTGTTGATCAGAGACAAACTGCATCCGCACCTCTCCTTGAATCAAGGGCAGTGCACCAATAACTTTTTGAAGAGCTCGAATCTCCTCCACTGGCCCGACGATAAGTGATGTTCCTGTATCCACTATCGCCTGGCAACCATCCTTACACAGGGTCAGCTGATTTCCTACAGTCACCCTACAGTAGAGAGCGAGAGAGCAAAGAGAACTGGGTGAGGGGTGAGAAAGAGAAAATATTTTTTAAAAAAAAAAAGGAAAAAAATCCATCTACATGTTTACGTGAGAAGCCATGGACTTACTGGTCAGCTTTGATCTGCCAGTAGGCCTGGCGAGTGACGTTGAGATAATGAAAGTCTCCAGTGTAATATTTGGAATCCACGCCTCCGAGAAGCAGCTCCCCACCAGGCTGAGTACTCACATTTCTGAAAAACACAAAATACAAAGTAGCTTAGAAATGGCACAAAAAAAGTCAAAAATAAACATTTCCACTTTTAAAAACAGGCAGTGTTGAATAGATTCTGGATAAGCGAGGGGGTGAAGATTAAATCAGGGAGAAGTATGTGGAAAATAGAACAGTACATCAAGATGCATCAAGGGGCTGTGAGACCAGGGAGACCCAGATTCGGGGGGGGGGGGGGGGGGAAGCAGAAATCACAATTTTGAAACAGCTCACCGGTTCAGATAGAAAGAGAAAATATTTTTCTCCAGCTGCTTTTGTTTCATCATGTTGTCAAAGACAGGCAGGACACCATCAATAGAGATTGCGGGGTAGGCCATGCCGAGGATCCCATCGAATTTTGCCGCAATGAAGACAAGTCCAGGCTGTTTCACCGCCTCCCCAAAAACTTGCTTTGGAGTCACCATGTCACCAATCTGTTAAAACCAAAAGCAGCCAACAAGATCACAGTTCTGCTGAGCACAAGTTCAGAGCAGGAGGAGGAGGAGGATGAACAGGGGCAGTCAGCCCGCACTCGCTCACACCTGATGTTCAGACACTTTTCAGCAGAAGGAAGGGACTGGGTAGTAATCAGGTGAAGGAGACACACTGACAGGCAAGAAGTGACAGGCGTCTCTATCAATTAAAAGCAACATGCAGACCACTTAAGACTCAAGTTTAAGATGAAACAGATTTGCAGGAGCATTGATAAATTTACGCTTACTCATCATGACCGACTGATGCAATTCAAACGGGTTAATTCAGACAGCTGCTCCATTTGTTTCCACACTTTTTGGTTGGTGACCCTCATGCTCAGAACAAGTGATGTTGATGGTGTTTTTCAATATTTGTTTCAGAAACTCCACAGTGGCATCAAACAGGTATTGTATCTAACCCTGTGCTGAGTAAAGTTCTGTACTGTACTCTTTCACACAGAGTGTGAAGTTCCCACTACTCTTGAGCTAAAAGAAAGCTCTCTGCTCTTAAAGTTTAAAAGCAAACCGAAAATAAAGTTTCCTCCACATTACCCCCAAATACTCAGGACTTGTACAGCATGGGGTTAGATACAGACTAAAGCTCTCTCTACTCTTGAATCTAAAAGTAAAAAAAACTCTGTATTCCTACACTTAATTAGTTTCTTAAAAAAAGTAGAAGAAAGTTTAAAAAGTAAAGTGGAAAGTAAAGCTCTCTCTACACCATCCTCAAACTCTCCCAGGACAAGTTCAACACGGTGAGATACAGAGTAAAGCTCCTTTTACTGAGAGTTAGTCTCCCTTGACACCATCCACACTAAAACAAGCCTAGGACAGGCAGAACACTAGATTAGACAAAACCCCTTGAAGAACTTTGTACTGTTATTATGCGAAGAGCATGGACTTTTTCCTGTTATCCTGGAGTCACTATTTCTCAATTAATACCATTTATCACATTTGTTGTTTGCGTGGGAATACTTGCAAACTTTTTTTTGGTCAGTTATAACAGCAATTACATTTTGAAACTTTTTTGTTTACTTGAAATATCCTGACATAGTCAAAAAGCACTTTCCAGATGTCAGAAATAAAAGAAACAAAAATAATGTTGGAAAAACTCAACAGATCTGTGGAGAGAAAAACAGAGTTAGTGTTAACTGCCTGTTTTTATTCTCAGCAGTCAGTCACTATATTTTGCTTTTCTTCATAAATATCAGGTCCTTTCTCCTTTGAAAAAGTATCCAGAATGACAGACATGTGCCTGGTAAGGATAATGGTGCAGGAAACTCCAGTCAAGAAGCTCAATAATCAAATGGACCCAGTGTCTATTTACTACTTAATATTATCTGTCAAGAATACAGGCTCAGGAAAGTTAAAGAAGAATGAGGACAGATTGAGCAGGGAATTCTTAACGCAGTTGCAATGTTGATGCCAGCACCCAAAGGACATGCGATGGGAGGATGGATCAGTTTGTAATGTGAATGGACACATTAAAACTAAAATTGGCTATAAAGAGACAATTTATGCATCAGTAAATGTCACATGTAGGGTCAGGTTCTGGATAGGATTGTTGCTGTGCTCATCAACTGCTTGAGACAAGATTGTGGTCATCTGCCCAAACAGAATCAGTGTCTCCACTTACTGTTAGAGAATCTTGGCTGAGGAATCCTGAAAGGCTCCCAGATCCGTAATGAATAGCAAACGCTGTCCCATTCTTCACGTATGTGCTCGATGCGCTTGATTTGTACTTGTGGTGAAGCCCTAGAGGGGGAAAACAGAGAACCCAACTCAACAAAACCCAACACTCAAAATCGCCCTGCATGGTGCCCTTTACCCAGTACAAACCAGGAGGAGTACAAGTGAGTCATTCATCAGACACTACACAGGGTTAGATACAGAGTAAAACTACCTCTATTTTTTAAACTGAAAGTAAAGTGCCCTCAACTGTCCCAAACACTCCCAAGACAGGAGCAGCATGGGGGGGATTAGATACAGAGTACAGTTCCTTCTACTCTTAAACTGAAAATAAAGCTCCCCTCTACAACATTCCCAAGCTCTCCCAGGAAAGGGACAGCACAGTGTTTGATACAGAATAAAGCTCCTCTACATGTCCCCCATCAAACTCTAAGGACAGGGACAGCACAGGGTTAGATACAGAGTAAAGCTTCCTCTATGTGTTCATCCAGCTCTACACCTTGTTAACTCAGACCCCAGCATCAGCAGTTCCTACTATCTCAAAGCTTCCTCTACACTGTGTTCAGAGCTCTCCATGAATTCTTGGAGCAATGCTTCCTACTATTGGACCATGTAGGTTGTCGCTGGGTAAGGTCACAGCCCACCATCATTTCAAGGGAGTTCAGAGATGGACAGTGAGTGCTGATCTAACCAGCGAAGCACACATCCTAACAACTAGAGACGAAGAAAGAGTTGACGTGAGCGCTCCTGCTCCTTACTCACAGCAGGCGATGTCGAAAAAGGAGCAGTGGACTGATGGAACCCAGAGGTTGGATGACCCGGTGTCGAAGACCACAGTGAACGGCTGTGGTGGGGTACCGATGCCAATCTTGCCATAGTACTGGGCCTGAAAGACAGGAGCATTGGGTGAGCTAAATCTGCACAAAACAAGGTTGAGACAGACGACACAATGGCCTCACCGTCACTCTTCATCCAAGTAACTAGTCCCCATACGCTACTGGGCCAGGAACTGCATCAATGATGGGGCTTCGTCAATAACCCTCCCTCCAATCAGAGGGGTCAGGATTGGAAACGTCAACAAGTGATTGTACAGCAATCAGCACTGTTCAGTCACTCCTGAAGTAGTCCAGAACTCAATGCAGCAAGACTTGGACATCCAGGTTCGGGCTGATAGTCATTGCCCACCAATCATGAGGTGCAACCTATCTCAAGAATCCAAACCTCACCCGATGACATTCAGTGGCATTGCCATCAGAGAATCTCTCACTATCAGCATCTGACCAGAAAGTGGATCAGACTAGCCATAAATACAGCAGCTATTAAGAGCAAGTCAGAGGCTAGGAATTCTGCTATGACTAACTCACTTCTTGTAGGTCATAGACAGGCACTGGGAAGACAAATAACAAGTCAGGAATGGGACAGAATGTCCCCCACTTGCTTGAATGACTGCAGCTCGACGCCATCCAGGACAAAGCAGTCCACTTGATCGGCACCAAATCCATCATGGATGTACATGATGATGCAGACCAATCTACAAGATGCACTGCAGCAATTCACCAAAAATCCTTAGACAGCACCTTCCAAACAGACCACCACTTCCATCTAGAAGGCCTAGGGCAGCAGAGACACAGGAACACCATCCTCTAAGTTCCCTTCCAAGCTGCTCACCATCCTGACTTGGAAACACAATTGCTGTCCCTTCAGTGTTACTGGGTCAAAATCCTGGAATTCCCTCGCTAAGGGCATTGTGGGTCAACCTACTGCACATGGACCGCAGTGGTTCAGTAAAGTAACTCACCACCACCTCTCCAGAGAAATTAGAGGGGGAAAATAAATGCTAGCCCAGCCAGCAATACCCACATTTCGTTGCCTTTCAATCAGCTTCTCCACACACACAGTTCAGCAGAAACTAGGAACCCTCCACCAGGATCAGCTCACTACTCCACTGTAGGGTTACCCAAGGCGAGGCTACACCTCAACTAGGAGCTATTCAAAACAGTGCCCCATCACAGGCATCTTCAAATCGACTGCACAGTCGAGAACACAACTTGAGCAAACTAAAATCGGTCCTTCATCCCAAGCTGGGAAATTTCTGGACAAAATCCCTATTAAAAAAGGCAAACAAGGATGCGGCACACATAAGCGAGGGAGAGCACATGCCCAGAGGACAGAGCGAGTGATTGGCCGATTATCAAATCGCACTCACATCCAAGTAGTTGGTGAGTATTTCGGGAGTCTCTGTCCCCTTTCTTGGTGATCCCGTGTACTTGTCAGGGCTGGGGTGACCGGCAGCAAAAAGGCTATCAATGGAATCCGCAGTTTCAATTAGCACCCTCCGGATGGGCTGGAACTTTGTCAGTGGAATTCTGTCAAATGTAGAAACAGCCTAATGTTTATTTTTCGTTTGCGCAATTCTCTCTCACTATGGACCAGACCAAACCCCCTCAAAATATATTCAGAAGATGGGTCTAGACCCTAACTTTATCTTATTTAAAAAAAAAGGTAAGGGCAAGGTGTTGCATTCCAGATGCAATTCGATTGATCAAACTACTTGATGTTATTCATACACAGTAATTAAAAATACAAAAAGAAAGAAGAAATTGGAAAACTTCAACAGAATAATAGATTTAGCTACAGAGCAGTAACTGTTCCAATATAGTAACAGCCCTTAAACGTACCTTTGCCAAAGGCAAATTTAGTAAAACAGCATCTCTCATGCAATTCTAGCACCAGGAAGAGAACCCCAGCTGTAACAGCAAGAGGAACAACGGCTTCAAGACCCCAGCAACTGCTACTGAAAAAAAACAAACTAAAAAAAACCATGATTCTGTGGGAGCTTGACCCCCACACAGCCCCCGACCAATAGTTATTATGATTCAATTAATAAAAGTGTTCCCTCTCCCCCTCATGATTTTCCACAATCACTTTCCACATGAATCTGTTAAAAAGGTGATCAATTGGGAAAACAGGTGATTTACTGGTGTGGTTAACAGTTTAAAAAACAAAAAAAAGTCTGATTTGGTGGTGGAAAAGCCAGCCATTCAATTGAAAGATAACACTTCTGAATATAAGCAAACAAAATCTCGATTACCCCCACACCCTCCCCTTTGGTGGTCTGCATTATCCCTGATGGGATTTGCACATAAACCAATCAATGGGCAACTTACTGGCAATGGTTAATAGATGAAAGAAAACACCACAGGTGATTTGGTAATAAGGAAATAAGAATGGTTGGGTGTGCACAACAGCACTTCTGGATATTGGAACAAGTAAAAATCTGGAACGATCACCTGTCTTTCGCAGCTACATTCAGCTTTGAAGAGGGAGTACAAACAGATTTGCGTGGAAAGTGAATGTGGAAAATCATGAGGGGGAAGGGGACATTTATTAATTGAATCATAATTATTGGTCAGGGGCTGTGGTGGTCAGGCTGGTCTGGGGGTGGGTTTGCAAAAATCAAGCTCCCACAGAACTGATTTTTAGTTTGGTTTTTTCAGCATCTTTAGTGAGGTGGGCACTACAGGGTGTGGAGGGATTTATTGCTCCTAACAACCCCATTCTGATTTAGCCCCCTCCCTGTTTCCCCGATCTCTTGCAGTGGTTTGAATTGCCCTTCTTGGGCAAGTAGTAATTTGACAATTCAGAAACACATGCGACTTATGGGTGGTGGATAATAGGTGAAATATAATCGGGGGTGATTTGTTGGTGGGGAAACAGCTCTTCAATTGTGTGATAACACTTCCAGATATTTTAAAAACAAAACAGAAAATAAAATCTTAAGACGATAAAACAGAAAGCTGGCCTCAGTGACTATAAAACTATTGCCAATGATAACCGATTGTTACAAGAACCCATCTGTTTACCAATGCCTTTTCGGGAGGGAAATCTATCATCCTTACTGGGTGTGGATTACATGCGACTCCAGACCCACAGCAATTTGTTTGACTTCGCTCCTTGAGTGACTTGTTTGGACATCTCAAAAGGACAGGCAATAAATGTTGGCTTTCCCAGTGACACCTATATCCCATGAAAGAATTAATTGTCCAGAATGGAGAGGTCACAGATGTTGGGAAAAGATTTGAACAGGCTTGAGGACCAATCTGAAGAGATTATGAGCAGTAGATGCATGGGAAAACTACCTTCTGCAGGTCCCCTCCAAACCACTCTCCATTCTGACTTGGAAATACATTAGTCCCTTTGCTGCCACTGGGTCAAAATCCTGGAATTCCATGCCTAACAGCATTGTGGGTCTACCTACAGCATGTGGACTGCAGCGATTCAAGGCAGCTCACTGTGTTTTCTAACTAGGAATGGACATTAAGCATTGGCCTGGCCAATGAAGCACACAGCCCTGAATGAAGAAATTAAGATGAATAATTGCATTTTGCAGCATGCTGCAACATTTGTGGTTGTTAAGTGGTGCAATGACTCACCACAGATGGTGTTCGCTTCCTACTCCAGGGCCTTGCAAAAGTAGTGACATCTTACTCAAGCAAGAGTGGACCGCAGTGCGGGTCACAATTCTACAAGAGGCTGACAGAGAGGTAATTCCCCAATAAAGAATTGTTTTGGGGAAAATCCTGAAGAAACTAGAAACATTCCTGGAGATTCCACTCACATTCAGAGCCTTGAGGGGTAACAATTTTTTCATTTCCCCTCTCAAAAGGGTACAGCCCTTAAAGAGGGGCCATTTGGCCCACTGTGCCTATGCTGACACATTGACAGTGTTAATTGCTCCCCCAAGCTGATCTTCAGAGCCCTACATATTTTGCTTTTGCCATAATGCAGCTAGTTATGCTTGAATTAATACTGAATTCACAAATTTCTGATCGCAAGATCTCACCACAAGAAATACATTCCCCTCCCTGGATTTTTTGGCCAGTTAAATTAATATGCCCCACTCCCCCATACCAGTTATTATGCCCCCTTTGCCAGTGAACACAAGTTATCATTGAAATCCCTCCCAATGTGTTCCAGCTCAGAAAAGAAAGTCACAAGATGTTTCAGCATAGACTAGAATGGATAACAAGTTAAAGAGAGGTATGGGTTGGGACTAGGGGAGTGAATAAAAAGCTTGGAGCCTTTTCTATAAAAAAAAAAGGGAAAATTCAAGGAGACCTGGAGCAGAGCTGGCTGGAGGCCCTGAGCGGATCAGGCATTGTTGTTAGACTAGAGTCTGGCATGGGCAGTCACTTGTGAGGCCAGTCAGATCATGTGTGGAAGCCCTGCACTTAGCTACTGCAATGTAAAGTTAACCTTTTAGCTGTCTTACTTTTAAACTTGTACCATGAATCAGCAAGGTAATGCAACTTTTTTTTTGCATCTACAATTTGTAAGATGGTGGTGCTGTGAAGGGCAACATTGGCAAGTTTCCACTGTATTCCTGTACTTGAGTACACATGACAATAAAAAAAGGATATTCTAAAAAGGGCAGTGGCCTCATCAGCTTGTGCCAACTTGGGGACAGAAGAAAGAGGCACACATGAGAAGCCAAGTCTTAAAAAGGAGGCAACATGAGTGGTAAAGCTAGGGAAGAATTTGAACAAAGGAGGGGAAAAAAAGGCTTTTGTAAAGACTGCCAAGTTGAACAGGATCCAGAAAATCTGTTGGATAGAGGGAGGACATTGAGCCCAATAACTTCAAGGGGAAAGTGGCAACATTTCAAGACATTCAATAGATTCAGTTAATGGAACCATTATAAAATAGATCATTATGCCTTCAAGAGAGAATAAAAAAGCATTATCTTGCCAAGTTCTGCCAGCCTTCCATTTGTCCACAATAAAAGTTTACACAATGTTGCTTTAATTGAACACTCCCACATCAGTCATTTGTAGAGACATTGCACCACAACATACTTCTACACCATTCAAATCCCAGACTGCACCCCTCTCCCAAGAAGTTATCCAATATGCAAATCCCCCAAAAGCATCAATTAGATGCTAGTCTGTAACTGGCTCCAAAACAATATACATTAACTACAAGGAATGGAAGACATTAATCATTACCACTGAAGCCTGTAGCAACAAGCTGTTTAAAAAAAAAGGTAGGGACAGTTAATAATGCAAGTGTCAAGCCTGGTTTTACAGGCAGCAAGAACTAGTCAATGGCCACATTACAAGCGTTATTATTAGATCTCCCAAACCAGCTGACCTTCAAAAAAAAAACACACACACACACACACAAGTCACAAGCTGGTCAGATCTGGCCATCTAGGCCATAACTATCTTGACTCAAACAGAACCTTCAATGTCATTAACCCCCATCACACTATTTGAGAGAAAACAGCTCCCCAAACCGCCACTTCCTACACAGTACAGCCATTGAAGGTTAGATTTATAGCAAACTCTTGCACAGACACCAGAGTGGCCCATTCTTACCTGATAAGACCATCAGAAGAAACCAGCAATGTGCAAAAGACAAACACTTGCATCCACTCCATGGCTGATGCACTTCAATCCACTCCAACAATAATAAAAAGCAGCATAAAATCTAAACCCTCCCAGATCTCTGTGCCTACAGGAAGCTTCTAGATTTAATCCCAGAATGCTGATTGGACTGTGGCTTGTATCAGTCACCAGGACTCACCAATAGAAAGGCTTTTCTCCCCGTGTGATCAGCTGACCTGCAGGAACATGTGATTGATCAGGAGACTGAATTGGGTCAGAGAGTTATTTGTCTTTTATGCCCGAGAAAATGTTGTAATTTTGAAAATTAAACGCACATATTCCAAACGTGTCTTGTAATTAAAACTGTACTGAGCATGGCTTTGTTTAAACAATAAACTTTACGAAATACCAACACTGAATGGTTGTGTACATTTGTGTCTTTCAGGAATGAAGGATTTTTTGAGTCAGATGACTATTAATTTTTAATTAATTTATTCTTTTGAGGAGCATGCTCGTTGTTGGTATTTGTTGCCTATCCCTAACTGTGCCTTGATTTAAAGTGACCTTGACTCAGTTCTGAAGAAGGATCATTGAACTCAAAACATTAACTCTGTTTTTCCCCTTCCTACAGATGCTGCCAAATTTATAGAATCCCTGTAGCACACAAAGAGGCCATTTGGTGCATTGAGTCTACAACAACCCTCCAAAGGGCACCCCACTCTATTCCCATAACACTACAGCTACCATGGCTAACCCACCTAGCCTGCACACTACAGGTAATTTAGCATAGCCTGTCCACCTAACCTGCACATCTTTGGACTAGGGACGGAAACCAGAGCACACAGAGGAAACCCACTCAAACTTGGGGAGAACATGCAAACTCCACACAGACAGTCACCCAAGGCTGGAATCAAACCCAGGTCCCAGGTGCTGTGAAGCAGCAATGCTAACCACTGAGCCACTCAGCCGCCATACGACCCCTAGTTTCTCGGTCAATTTGTGTTTTTGTGTGTTTCAAATCTCCTGCAGCCGCCGTCCTTTTTTATTGCCCCTTAAACTGAACTGTTTGCTAGAGCCATTTCAGAGGGCAGTTAAGTGTCAACCACATCACTATGGGTCTGGAGTCATGTGTAGGCCAGACCAGGTAAGGATGGTAAATTTCCTTCCCTGAAGGATGTTAGTCAACCAGGCGTACTTCTGCAACAATGGATAATAATTGCCACAGTCTCCTCCAGTCAGACTAGGTTTATATTCGTATTAATTGAATTTAAATCTCTACAGCTTGCTATGGTGTCCCCAGAGCATTAGTCTGGATTACTGGAACAATGACAGGCACAGAGAGGCAGCTTCTGTATAGTTCCTTCATGAAAAAAAATTGTTTCACTTGTTTAAGACAAATGAAGTGTGGTGAAAGGAAAATGAGGCACTGAATTGATGGGACACTGTCCAGCAACTCATGGTGTCCCCACCGCACTTAAGCGATTGGAAAAAGAAGTAAAGGCAACATAAGGCAAATCTTTTTAATATAGCAAGTGGAATCTGGAATGTGCTGCCTAGTTAAGGTGGATTCACTAGTGATTTTAAAAAGGGGAATTGGTTCATGATCTGAAAAGGGCACATTTGCAGAACTACAGAGGAAAGGGGTGGGGTAGGGGGAAAGTGAAACTCGATGAGTTTGCCCTTGCCCTTGCCCTTGTAGAGACCGAGCCCAGGAGACTATGGGCCGAATGGCCTGCTTCTGACTTGCAACCAATTGTGCCTTTGCAAGTATAATCTCTGCTGTCGTTTCGGAAATGCTACTTGGTGCACAGCTAGATCCCACAAACATTAACACAATGGTGAGGAGGATGAAGCTCAGTCCTGGGCGTAAGTCACTGGGCCACCAGCTTTTTGCCCTAATAGCAGCCACAGGAAAAGGGGAGTTTCTCCTTGGGGTTTAACCTCTCATTGAAGAGGTGGCTCCACAAACAGTGCAGCACACACCTGGAGCCATTCCGTCAGCCTGCAATTAATTCCTCAAACAATGAATGAGGTTTAAATTGAACCCGGACGGGGTAAGAGCATTGGCCATAAGATTATTGAAACTGTCTCACAGGGTCCTCTTGTTGCTCATTTGAACATGAGCCTGATCCACAGTTCTCATTTTTAACTAAGAGATTATGTTTTTGACCAAAAGGCCTGACTGTGGCATTTATCAGATGAACAAGAAATAAGAGAAGATCACAAGATAGATGCAGGAAGCGTTAGTTCAGCAATGACGGTCAGCTGTCTTATCCTCAAATCAATAATAGTTTCAGCTGTGGCGCAGTAAGTGGCGACATATAAACTTTTCACTGTACTCATTGAATATATGTGACAATAAAGGTTAATTCACTCATTCACTCTGTGCCAAATATCCGCAGGTTGAAGCTCTAAGTCAGAGACTGGGCTCAGTCATGTAGTTGCTATGTGACTGGACTAGTAATCCAGGGCTCTGAACAAATAATCTGGTCATAATTGTTGAGCAGTTAGGAGCGTTCAAATTTGGTTAGTGAAACCCGGAATTTAAGAAAAAAACTTACTATTGGTGGCTGTGTAGCTAGTGCATTGTCATGAAAATCCCACCAGCTTCACTGATGTCCTTTCAGGAGCAACATCCATCCCCTTTATCCAAGATAACATGTGTTCATCCAGCCCTGCACCTTGTTGTCTCGGATTCTCCAGCATCTGCAGTTCCTACTATCTCTGGCTCACAATAGACTTCTGTCAAACAATATATTAACCTTTATAGTTAACACGGCATTCTCCGTGATGAGACTGTTGCTAATTAGAGTCAACTTGCCAACCAATCAGCATCCTCCTCTCATGCTCCTTTGATGTTGGTTTGCCCCTTGAATTGGTATTCTTGCTAAAAATCCTGATAGCTGGCCAGTTAGGGATTGGCAATAAATGCTGGCCTAGCCAGTGACACCCCTCATCACGTGAAGGGATAACTTAAAAAGAAGAGTACAAGATAAAAATCTTGGCAGTTTTGAGAGGGCTCAGTCTTTGACAGTTGGACAGGCCTCCAGTTCTTAGAAGTTGGAGAAGGTCTCGGTCCTCAGTAGATGGACAGACCCAGGTCTTCAGCTGTGGTCTGCTCACGAAACTAAGAGGCCTTGGAATGAACAAAAAAACAATATTTGTCTTAACTTTGTCGCATTTTTTAACATATAATTTATGTTTTTAAATGGCGCTGTTTTTGTGGTAACTTTACACATTATGCTGGTATTTTCACAGATACAAGTAACAATAAATTTCTATCTTTGACAAAACATGTTGTTTGTCAGAGTTACTTAATAAATGAGATAAAAACAAAATACTCAGATGAAAGGCCTGACAACACCTGAGGGGGAGAGAGAGGCAGAGTTAACATTTTTGAGTTTGATTGGACTATTGAAGAGAGAGATGGGAATGGAATGGGTTTCATGCTGTCTCTCGACGGTGGTTTCAAGAGGATTTGGGAATGCTTGCTAATATGTTCAGGGCCCAGTCAGTTGTTATCCCTCAACCAATGTCGCCAAAACAGATTATCTAGCCATTTATAACATAGCTATTCAGATCACCTTGCTGGGTATAAATTAACAGTTGTATTCCAGGGTCAACTCTTCAAAAAGTGTTTTGCTAACTCTGCTGTTCTTGAGGGAAATCTGATGATATAAATGCAGATGTTGTTCCTTTATTTTCTAAGATGCTTTTAGAAATGAAAGGACCTGTGTTGTGCAATGTTTTATCAAACTCTCAGAAATCTTCCAACTGCTTTTCACAGCGCTATTAACCGATGGCTCTTTAGCTGAATTTGGTAACCATTTTGCCCAGATAAATAGAGCTAAAGTGAACAATTACATCCTTGGGATAACACAGTGTGGAGCTGGAGGAACACAGCAGGCCAGGCAGCATCAGAGGAGCAGGAAAGTTGACGTTTTGGGCTGGGACCCTTCTTCATTTCTGAAAGGTCTGCTGTGTTCCTCCAGCTCCACAATGTGTTATCTTTGACTCTAGCATTGTCAGTTCTTACTATCGCTGATTAGATCCTTGGGGTTTCTTTTTTGTCTTTACTGCAGTAGAAGTTTTAATGGAGAAGGAGGAAAGTGCCTTGGGGATTTTTAGAGTGTAGGGGTGGCGATTATACATATTTATTGTTCATAGCTGTTAGAATTAGGATGTGTGTCCTTGCAAATGTCCTAGTTTTGCTGTGACAGTCTCAGATTTTCATTAACTGCCCTGTTGGCCTAACAATTTCTGCAAAATTGTTCAAATGTCCAAGTTTTCAGCTTTTCTCCCATTGGACAATCTTTATACAATTATGCCAAATGAAACAAGGCAGTAACAAGTAAGAATGCGACTGGAATATTACCGGGGAAGATACATCAGGAAGGTGAGGGAGGGGATTCCCTGAAATGATTGACAGTTGACTGAGTGCTCTCACAGAATGAATCCAGACCATTTCTGGGCGGCATCGTTTAGCAACCATGAGCTCACTGAAACCAAAGGATGTACAGAAAGTGGGTGCAACTTCAGGTCAAAGATGCTGAGGAGAAACAGCACTGTCTTAACTAAGGAAGGATTTACTTACCATAGCGGGAGTGAATGAAGGTTCACCACATTAGTCCTTGGGATGGTGAAATTGTCTTCTGACAAGAGATTGAGGAGACTGGGTCTGTATTCCTTAGAGTTTTGAAGAATGAGGAGTGACCTAAGTCGTGTACACAGGTACAGTTACAATGTCTAAAAGACTTTTGGATAAGTACATGAACAGGAAAGGTTTGGAGGGATATGGGCCAAGCGCAGGCAGGTGGGACTAGTTTAGTTTGGGATTATGGTCAGCATGGACTGGTCAGATCAAAGGGTCTGTATCCGTGCTGCATGACTTTATGACTGCTTTGTGACTCACAAAATTCTTGCAGGACATGATGGGATAGACATAGATAAGATGTCGCTTTTGGCTGAACCAGGGTACCCAGTCTCAGATAAGGAGTGGACTATTTAGGACTGAGATAAGGAGGAATTTCATCACTTAGAAAGGAGTGAATTCTTGGAAGTCTCTACCCCAGAGGGCTATGGAGATGCAATCATTGAGCAGGTGCAAGGCAGAAAATGATGGATTTCAGGAGACTAAAGAAATCAAGGGATGTGGAGACAGCACCTGAAAGTAGCATTGAGCTAGATGATCAGCCATAATCCAATTGAATGGCAGAACAGGCTCAATGAGCTGAATGGCCTGCTCTTGTTCTTATGTCTATATTTCCTTAATATGAAACTCAATATTAGGTGAAGCTGGTCAGTTTGTACTTTGACTTTTGAAAATCTGCCATCCTAATTAAAATACATTTTTGAAAAAGCTTCATTTTCTATCGTTTTCAATGCTCTTATCTGTGTCCAATTCCCCAAAGACACTGACTGACAAATGGGAAAGTCAATACAAATCAATATGGATTATATTGATATTCTTAAGACTGGGTACCAATGTTATTGATAACCCTGCAGCACCTTCTAAAGGTGGCCAATCTTTATATATCTTGTTTGTCTGTTCCTTCTGTAATAGCTTGGTTCAATTTCTGCAACTCTCATGTTTCAATTTGGAAGTTGTATATTCAAGACGCGTGCCAAATTAAGATTTGGTATTGAAATAGCACAGTTAATGTTGTAAAACATCCCCACGGTCCTTTGGAAGAAGATTATCAAACAAAATTTGACACCATTACACTTATGGAGAAATTAGGGCAAATGACCAAAAGACAAATCAAAGATTTAGGTTTTAAGGATTTTTTAAAATATGCAATAGATTTTTATTTCATTCTTTATGCTTTCTGTTGCTGGAGCAACAGCTGATTGGGATGTTTGAACGGGTATATGGGTGTGGTTCTTGACCAGATGATAAGTGAATTCCTGGTAGCCCATGTCCTAGCCTCCTACTCCACACACCAGGCCTTGTTATCACATAGCCTGCCATTACACAGTACCTATAACCAGTTCTGAGGAAGGGTCACCAGACCCAAAATGTTAACTCTGTTTTCTCCTCCACAGATGCTGCCAGACCTGCTGAGCTTTTCCAGCAACTTTGTTTTTGTTCCTGATTTACAGCATCCGCAGTTCTTTTGGTTTTTACCTATAATTCGTCACTAACAGTCCCCATTAACAACTATTCACCCTCCCAGCCAGATCGTTATCAACTCCTTTGTCTATCCAATTGCTCTTCTCTCTCTTCAGGCTCTATCCTATCGTTTACTCCCTACCCCACCCTCTCCCTACTTTCTGCATATAAGCTGACGTTTTCCCAGCTACCATCAGTTCCGAGGAAGGGTCACCGGACCAGAAACGTTAACTCTGACTTTTTTCTTCACAGATGCTGCCAGACCTGCTGAGCTTTTCCAGCAACTTCTGTTTTTGTTCCTAGTATGGGGCTTCGGTAAGCACAATCTCCTGCCCGAGATTCGGAGTCAGGTTGTTGTAGGGTCTTAGAGATGGCGTCAAATGTAGCATTAGCAAATAAAAAAACAAAAGAACTGCAGATCTTGTAAACCAGGAATAAAAACAGAAGTTGCTGGGAAAGCTCAGCAGGTCTGGCAGCATCTGTGAAGAAAAAAAATCAGGGTTAATGTTTCGCATCCTGTGACCCTTCCTCAGAACAGAGTTTTAGCAAAGCTGCCCAGTCTGACTGTTCAGCCTCTGGCAAAGGGATGGTAATCGTCAGCACTGGCCATCTGAAGTAGTTTCTTGGGGACTGGAGCTGAGACAACCCGGTACCTTGGGGAACAGGAATCAGACGCACAAAGCCTAAATCACGTTGCCCAGTAACCTTGCATGGTAGGGTGTCAGGTCTTCCAATTTTGTTATCCCAGTCATCCCTTCTTACAGAAATGATTGATAACTTTGCCAGAATGATAGCTGCACAAACTGCAGTGGCCACTTCCTTGCAGCATTGAAACCCAATCCAACACATCTGTTATAGTCACCAATTACAACAACAGCCGTAAATCCAGTGGATTTCCTGCACAGGTTTGCTCCTGTATGGGCATGATCTCGTTCTTCAAGAGTGATCCAGGAAGAAGACGCCTTGATAGGATTGGAGAAGAGATAAATTCCCTCCAGAGTCTTGATTTTCATATCTTTGCCAAGCTTAGTTACTAATATCCACTCCTTGGTGGGACGAAGACTCAGTGGATAGTACTGCTGCCTCAAGCACCAGGGACCTGGGTGTGACTTCACCCTCAAGCAACTGTCTGTGTGGAGTTTGCACATTCTCCCTGTGTCTGCATAGGTTTCCTCTGGGTGTCCTGGTTTCCTCCCACAATCCAAAGGTGTGTAGGCTAGGTGAATTAGCCACGGGAAATGCAGGGTTACAAAGTCTTGGTGGGATGCTCTTTGGAGAGTCAGTGTGGACTAGATGGACTGAATAGCTTGCTTCCATACTGCAGGGATTTTACAATTATCTTCAGCCTTTCCACTGCGAGTGCCACATCCCCTAGCACAGCACTGGCCCTGCCCACAGGCCACCAGAGCTGAAGCCACTGTGGAAGCTTCCTCTACTGCTGGTGTCTTTAGGGAGTATCTTAACAGATGACAGACAGAGCTGATGATGTGACTGCCAATGGGCTGTTGAAAGTAAGGAAGCATAAGAGTCTAGAATTGAGGATCTTGGAGGGTTGTAGCAGGTTACAGAGATTGGGTGGAGTGAGACCATGAATGGATTGGAATATAAGGATCAAACGTTAAACTGAGACATTTCTTATCCAGGTGCCAATGTAGGTCATGTGAGCACAGGGGCGATGGGTGTGTGGGACTTGATGCAAATTAGGTCATGAGTAATTCATCTAGGTTAAATGATGTCTTGCCGCCAGTAGGGAGCTTTAACTGTATCCCCGCCATCATTCCACCCCAACTCCTAAAACTGGTTATTTATCTGGTTGCAATCTATGGGTTCTTGCTAAATGCTGAATGGCTGTTGCAATGACTGAACTTCAAAATAAATCAGAATTTTCTGTCAGATGAAAATCATGTTAAGATGCTTCTAATTCTTCAGTAATCTCTAGTGATTTTGGACAAATGGAGTTTTGAGTTAAAGCAATAATGGGAGACGTGGGATAATTGAACTCAGTATTCAGAAGTAATTCAGCCTCTATTTTAAGCTTTATACTCTGACCTCATCTTTCAACTTCCATTAGCCCTTCTCCTATTCACAGTTCAAACAAACTCCCTATTTAAATGTTCCATGTGGTAGCTGCTCTGGCCTGTTCATGGTGGAAGTGTAGTGCCTCCATTTGGAGGAAATATGTAGCTACAGCATGACATGTTTACATAGGCGAGGACTATTAGAGATACAGAGTCTGATATTCATAACACTATTGATAAAAATTAGCAGGAATTCCATGCAGAGGTAATATTTAATATGTTATCACAGATCAATTAGATCAAGTGACTTTATTCATTTAAAAATCAAGAGGTGATTTTCATCAATTGCAAAACATTGAGCCAAACCATCCTGTTTTTGAGGATGCAGGAAACCGACTGGGCATGTTAAGGCAACCCAAGTACGGACATGAGCTGAAATTTTACAAATTCTAAGGCAGCAGAGGATAAACCCACCTCCCCAACCACTCTCCTTCTGCACTTCTTGTAGAACTGTAGGACATATCCTCCACTCTCCTGGCCAGCTCTCATCGAGGGATGAAGACAATTTTCAAGCATCCAAATGTGGTCATAGTAGGAAAACCTCCTGGGTATGTAAGGGAATCTATTTTCAGTCGCTGGGGCTTAGTTTAAAACTGGAGCTAGATTTTTCAGTGATGAAATTAGGAAACAGTAGGACATGCAAAAGATTGCAGAAACCATCTGCTGTTGCAATCCTCATTCATGTTTTCTCACTCCCTCTAGTCTTCCTTATTCCAACATACCTCTGGCTGATCTCCTATATTTTACATTTTGTAATCTTAAGCTCATCTAAAATTCTGCTGTTATGTCTTAACTCACAGCAATGCCTCTTGACTCCCAGTCAAGCAACATTTTAATTTTAAAATTGATTATCATTCTTATTTCCAAATCCCTCAAATGCTTTCTCCCTCACTGTCTTTCTAATCCTCTCCAGCTCCACAACCCTCTAAGATATTTATCTTCCTTAAATTCTAGTCCCTTGTGAATCCTGAACTTTAATTGCATTGGTGGTTGGACTTTCAGTTTCCTGGGCCCTCAAATCTGGGAAACAGTTCTTAAACCTCTCCGCCTCTCTAACTCACTATCCTCCTTTAAGACACTCCTTTGATCCTATCTCCTTAGCCTTTAGTCACTTGACCTAATATCTCCTTTTGAGGCTTGGCTCCATACTTCCTTTTATAATGCTCCCGTGACACTCTTTAATTTTTTTTGAATTAAAAATGTATAAAAATAGGTTGTTCTTGTTTCTATATTGCAGAAGTTTTGGTAACTTTCAAAACTCATATGAATTTTCTAAGAATATAGATTCAGGAAACATTTGGTTCCACAGAGAATATTTATTTAATATCTTAATATTTCCTTCAAGTATGAAAAGAGATTGGATAGACTGGGATGATTTTCCTTGGAACAGTGGAGACTGAGGGGGGACATGACTGAGATATATAAAACTATGAGCGGCATAGACAGGAAGGAATAAATAAAACAAAGAACTGTGGATGCTGAAGATCTGGAAAAAATGTCATAAATTTTTGAAGAAACTCAGCAGGTCTGACAGCATCTGTGGAGAGAAAGTAGAGTTCAGAGACCCTTCTTCAGAATAGACCCTTCCTCTGAACAAGGATCACTGGACTCGAAACATTAACACTGTTTTCTCTCTATGCTGCCAGACCTAATGAGTTTTGGATAGGAAGGCACTTGGTGGAAGGATCAATAACCAGGGGGCATAGATTTAAGGTAACGGGCAGTAGGTTTAGAGGGGATGCGAGGAAAAAAATTCACTCAAGAGAGTGGTAGGAATCTGGAACTCACTGTTTGTAAGAGTGGTAGAGGTAGAAACTCTCATAACACTTAAAAAGTATTTAGATGTCCAGCTAACTGAGGGTTGCAGAATGATGCCAACAGTGTGAATCACTTCCTGCACCTGCCGAGATTACATGCAGGACTCTCCCCCTCTACTTCTCCCCTCACTTAAGGCATGGTGACCCTAAGGTTAAACCACTACCAGTCGTCTCTCTCTCTCTCTCTAATGAGGGAGTAGCGATGGTCTGATAGACTATGGCGACTACTTTTATTTAGATGTGCACTTGCGATGCCAAGGCATACAAGGCTGTGAGCCAAGTGCTGGGTTATAGGATTAGAATAATTAGATGGTTGTTTTTGACTGGTGCAGACTCAATGTACTGAAGGGCTTTTATCCGAGCTGCAACCTCTGTGACTCTATATTGGTGCCCTCTCCCATTGTAGGCCTTCTAAGGACAATTCTGCAGCAGGGGGCAATATGTCAGTTAATTCAGTAACAATTATGCTGTCATTTAATCATTTGGTTTCCTTTAATTTGCTTGTAAGTTGACGTTTATCGCTGCACATTTTTAAATCCATATTTATCTATTTTTTAAAAAATCTATTGTTGATTGAAGAGGCTGCATCACTTGCAACTGCATTGAATGGGGGGGGAGAAGGGAACTGTGTAGCAAAAAAAGTTTACAGAACTGCGCGTGCGCGGGCGGTTGTTAGGGAGCGGCGGCGGTTGCTAGGGGACGCGGAGGTATCCCGGCGTGCCTCGGGAAAGAGAAGCCGGTGGGCCGGGGAATGGCTTCTCAAGATGGCGGGTACTGTGCAGCTCCTGTGCCTGGCAACTAGCAGTGGGGTCCCTCTGTACTGCAGAAGCAGGGGGGAGAGCAGGCAGGTAATCTCACTCATGCTACATTCTTTGCAGTGCATTGTCTTCTCTTCATTTTCTACAAAAAAAACAAACTTTTTTCTTTGTTTGCTATTTAAATAAAGACCATAAAGCCATAAGGAATAACAACAGGAGTAGGCCGTTGGGCCCTTCTAGCATGCTTCACCATTCTAAAGGTTCATGGTTGATTCCTCACGCCCATTTTCCTGCATTTTCCCTGACTGATCAAGAATCTATCTACCCTCTCAGTCTCAAACTGTCCCCTCGCCAGAGGCATAGTGACCCTCCAGTTAAACCACTGCTATTCATCTCTCTCTCTAATGGGAGAATATCCATCTCATCTGGTTGGACTATGTTGGCATTGGGGATTGGTTAGCCCAGTTGGCTGGATGACTGGTTTGTGATGACTGCAGCGCAGATTCAATTCCCACACCGGCTGACGTTACCACGATGGATTCTCCTTCTCAACTTTTACCCTGACCTGAGGTAGTGCTGACCCTCAGGTTAAACCCCCACCAGTCGCCTTTCTGCAATGAGAGAACAGCCCTATAGTCTGTTAAGACAATGGCAACTTTATACACAGCTTTCTGTGGCGAGGAGCGCCGAAGGTACTCAACCCTCAGAGGAGAAAATAAAAGCAAGAAATATTCAGGGCTTGCACTCAGGAATTATTTAATGCAATTTCAAACAATTGTGAAGATGCTACTGTCCTGAAGAAGGGCGGAGACATGGGGAATAATTTTTTTGGGCGGCATGGTGGCTCAGTGGTTAGCACTGCTGCCTCACAGCGCCAGGGACCTGGGTTCGATTCCACCCTTGGGTGACTGTCTGTGTGGAGTTTGTACATTCTCCCCGTGTCTGCGTGGGTTTCCTCCGGGTGCTCCGGTTTCCTCCCACAGTCCAAAGATGTGCAGATTAGCTGCATTGGCCATGCTAAATTGTCTGCAGTGTTCAGAGATGTTTAGGTTAGGTGGGTTATAGGGGGATGGGTCTGGGTGTGGGTGGGATGCTCTGAGGGTCAGTGTGGACATATTGGGCTGAAGGGCCTGTTTCCACACTGTAGGGGTTCTATGAAATTTAATGAGAGAGAGGGTACAAACAGAAGGAAAGTCAACATTTCGGTCCGAAGCCCTTCATTAGGACGGCCCGAAGTGTTGACTTTCCTGCTCCTCAGATGCGGTCTGACCTGCTGTGTTTTTCTAGCTCCACATTTATTGACTCTAGCTTCCGACATCTGCAGTCCTTAGTGTCTCCAGGGTACAAAGAGAATACTCACTTGGTAATATGGTTTTGTTAGTGGTGTGCCCACTGTGCTGCTGCATATGCCAAGCCTGACCATCCATTTGGTATTAATGGTGACTGGCTGGTCATTTTAATGAATGAAAATGGGGGCAAGAATTAAATGCTAGGCCAAATGTTTTGGACATCATGCTGACAAAACCAGTATTTATTCTTCGTTCCTCCGAAGAAGGTGGTGGTGAGCCATGTCCATGCAGGGCATGTTACTGTTTTCGAGGGAGTCCTCAAAGTTGTGATGCAAGATTAACCAATTGTATCTTCTAGTGGTGATGGCGAGGAACTTGCAAGAGTCGGTGTTTCCATTTGCATTTTCTGCCCTTGTCCTCGGTAGTGGAGGTATTTATTTTAGTTGGTCATGGGATGTGGTGTCACTGGCTGGGCAGCCTTTATTGCCTGCCCTAGTTGCCCTTGAGAAGATGGTAGTCAGCTGCTTTCTTGAACTGTTGCAGTCCATTTGGTGTAAGCGCACACATAGTGCTGTTCAGGAGGCAGTTCCAGGATTTTGACCCAGCACCACTAAAGGATCAGGGATAAATTTCCAAGTCAAGATTATGAGTGGCTTGGGGGGGAACTTGCAGGTGGTGATGTTCCCCTGCTTCCACTGCCCTTGTCCTTCTTGATGACAGTGATCATGGGTTTGGAAGGTACGATTTAAGAAGCCCTGATGAATTTCTGCAGTGCATCTTGTAGATAGTACACTCTTTCACCGTAGTACACTAGTGAGAGTGAATATTTAAGTGACTTGGTTGCTAATAAGCTGAACTGATGAAGGGGTCAACTCTATGACTCTGGAAGGCATCTAGATGGATACATGAATAGGAAGCGTTTAGAGGGATGTGGGCCAATTGCTGGCAAATGGGACTAGATTAATTTAGGATACCTGGTTGGCATGGACGAGTTGGACCAAAGAGTCTGATTCCGTGCTCTATAACTCTATGACTGCTCAGTGCTGCTCCGTAGTTGGCAATATAAGAACAGGAGATGGCTATTGAAATTAATCACAGTTGATCTGCACCTTAAATCCACCTACAATCCCCCTATTGCTTAATATCTTTGCCTAACAAAAATTGAACAACCTTCGTTTCTGACATTTTTAATTGAACCCCAAAAAGGTTGTTCGTTTTGGTGAGAGAGTTTCAGAATTCCACTATCCTTTTATTTACTTTTAAAAATGTATTCTCCTCCTGGATGTGGGTAACATTGACTAGGCTGGCTTTGTTTAACCAACCCTAATTGCCCTGGAGAAAGTGGTAGTGAGCGCCTTCATTAACCACTGTAGTGCACGAGATATAGAGACGCCCACAGTGCTGTTAAGACGGGAGTTCTAACATTTTGGTTCCAGCGACAGTGAAGGACAAGCGATAACATTTCCAAATCAATATAGTTTATGGCTTGAAAGGGAACATGCAGATGATGATGTTCCCATGTATCTGCTGTCTTGTCCTTCTAAGTGGTAGAGCTTGCAGGTTTGGAAGATGCTGTCAATGGAGCCTTGGTTAGTTGTAAATGCATCTTGCAGATGGCACGCACTGCTACTACTGTGCATCTGTGGTGAGGGAGTGAATGTTGAAGGTGGTAGATGGGGTACCAGTCAAGCAGCAGACTTTGTCCTAGATTGTGTTGAGCTTCTTGAGTGTTAATAGAGCTGAACTAATGCAGATAAGTGGAGAGTATTCCATCACATTCCTGACTTGCTCCATGTAGATGATGGCTGGGCAGTGAAGGAGTGGGAGTGGGGGTGGGGGCGGGGGCCTCATGCAGTGAGATCCGTGCTGCAGAATTTGCATATAAACGTACAAGAGCAAGAGATAACAAGGTGTAGAGCTGGATGAACACAGCAGACCAAGCAGCGTCAGAGGAGCGGGAAGGCTGACGTTTCGGGCCTAGACCCTTCTTCAGAAGTGGGGGAGGGGAAGGGGGTTCTGAAATAAACAGGGAGAGAGGGGGAGGCGGATAGAAGATGGATAGAGCAAGAGCACGTTCCTCAAACCTGCCTCACCATTCACTCAAATCATGGCTGACTCGATTATTCCTCAATCCCGTCTATACCCCTGATGACCTTTTATCATCCCCCTTGCTTACCAAGAATCTTCATCTTACCTTAGTCTTAAGAATACTCAAAGACCCAGCTTCCACTGCCTTTTGACCTTTTTTTCTAGCCTCAGACCTGCGCTAGTAGCATGTCCTTGTGTGAAGAAGTGCTTGCTGATGTTACCCCTAACAGGCTGAGCCCTCGTTTTGAGGGTGTACCTCCCAAACTGTCCCACCATAGAAAATCATTTGTCTTTCTGGAAACGTTCTTTCCCTTTGAGGGAGAGTCTAGGACCAGAAAACATAATCTCAGTTTAAGGTGTCACCTGTTTAAGATCGATAAGGAGGAATTTCTTCTCTCAGAGGATAGTGAATCTGGAATTCTTTACCACAGAGGGCTGTCGAGGCTGGGTCATTAAATATGTTCAAGGCTGAAATGGACAGATTTCTATTCATTAAGAGAATCAAGGATTATGGTTGGTGGGAGGAGCAAAAAGTGGAGTTAAGGATCACCAGATCAGCCATGATCTTATTGAATGGTAGAGAACAGGCTAAATGACCTACTTCTACTCTGACATCATGTAGACTTATTAATCCCATCAAATCTTTCAGTGATTTTAAACACTGGTGTCAGGTTGGCTGGAAAAGTTTTAATGGCCTGAATGGAGTTTCTACATTTCAGTCAGTCCCTTTTATTTTGCAGCTTCCGTTCTCAGTAATTGGCTCTTTGAATGGAGTGCACATGTTTGGGAGTAACCAGGATATTTTTCTAACCAGCACCTGTACTGACAACACCAGGGTCTGTTGGAGAGTTTTCCACGACAGGTAAGGTAGAACACAGGTCCAGGAATCCATTCTGGGTTTTGTTCTGTGTGAGACACAAATGCACTGCAAGATTATATTTAAAATTAATTTAGAACAAAAGTTGATGACCAATTTCCTCATAGTTATATTTACTGATCTGTTCAAACATGTTACAATACACCTTCTGAGCAAGTGGGACTTGGAACCAGATCTCTGGCCTAGAGGTAGGGACACAGCCACAGTACCACGAGATCCACACAAATTTTCTTCATAAACTTTTCATAATGGGAAAGGAGCTGCTCTGTGTCCAGGAATAACAGGACAAGAGAATTTCAGAGCAGATGTGTTGGAGGTTTTCAAAATCATCAGGGTTCTGGATGGTGTAGATGGGGAGAGACCATTCCCATTGGCAGAAGAGCCAAGAACTCAAGGAGTTAGATTTGAGGTGAATCGTGAAAAAAACATTGTGACATGGGGAAAAAATGCAGCAAGTGATTAAGATCTGGAATGTGATGGAAGCAGATGCAATCATGGCTTTCAAAAGAGAATTGGGCAGTTGTCAGATGGTGAAAATTTGCTGGATGACATGAAAATTGTTGGGTGAGTGGGGCTGGGTAAGTTGCTTTAGCAGAGAGCTGGCACACATCTAGTGGGCTGAATGGCCTTATTATGTGCTATAAACATCCTGTGGTTCTAATTACATTCTAAAAAACATTTTTCTGGATTTTTTCCTGTTTGTGTTCCCTGGGCCTTTTTGAAGGGAGTAAGGAAAAGGACACCTTTTCTGAAGAAAAGATTCTGAAATGCGTCACCAGACCTGAAATGTTAACTCTGCTTTCTCTCCGCCAGTGCTGCCAGATCTGCTGGATTTTTACAATTTCTGATGTTGTTTCTGATTTCTAGCATCTGCGGTCTTTGATTTTTAGTTTAGAAAAGGAAATGTTTGCTTCTACAGGACCCCATCTTAAAAAGTCTAACCCATCCGTTAAAGAGATGTGGTGCCTCCAGTCCAACTACCAAATTTTCCTGTCCACCCTTTTGTACATTATTGAAAAAATTTGCAGTCTAAGTTAACCATCAGCTGTTATAGGTTTTCTTGCTCCCCGGATATGATCGAGTAGTGCCCAAAATAATCCCAATTTCTAATAACAGTAACAGCAATTTGCATTTAACACAGCTTTCATTTTTAAAAATTAATTCAACAGATGTGGGCCTTGCTGGCTGGGCCAGTGTTATTGCCTATCCAAATTGCCCTTGATAAGGTCATGGTGAGCTGCCTTCTTGAACTGCTCCAGTTTGTACAGTGTCAGGACACCCACAGCTCTGTTACAGGAGGAAATTATCATAGAGTCATAGAATCCCTACAGCGTGGAAAGAGGGCATTCGGCCCAACAAGTCCATACCGACCCTCTGAAGGGTATCCCGCCCAGCCCCACCACCACACCCTATTCCCCTAATTCCACACATTACTGTTGGCCAATCCACCTAATCCACCAACTCACCCATCTTTGGACTGTGGGAGGAAACCAGAGCAACCAGATAAAAACCATGCAAACTCCTCATGGACAGTAGCCCGAGGCTGGAATTGAACCCGGGTCCCTGGCACTGGGAGACAGCAGTGGTAACCACTGGGCCACTGTGCAGCCAGGACTTAGACCCAGCGACAGTGAAGGAATTGTGGCGGTATTAATGTTGTAATATATCCCAGAAGCAATTATCAAAGTTTGACACTATGCCATAAAGGATGATATTAGAGCCAGTAACTAAAAATTTAGCCAAGGATATCATTTTAGAGACCATCTTAAAAGGGAGAGGTTTAGCAAGGTGTTTCTAGTGAGGTGAGGGCCGGGGCAGTTAAAGGCTTGGTAGGTTGTGCACCATTGGGCTGTGTAGAACAGACGGTTCCGTGCTTTATTTGAGATTATATTTTCGTAGAGGTGGAAACAGTAGAATAAGTTCATGCTCAGCAACCAAAGTGGGGCTACTTTGGGCATGGTGGCTCAGTGGTTAGTGCTGCTACCTCACAGTGCCAGGTCCAAGTTCAATTCCAGTCTTGGGTGACTGTGTGGAGTTTGCACATTCTCCCTGTGTCTGAGAGGGCTTCCTCTGTATGCTCCAGTTTCCTCCCACAGTCCAAAAATGTGCAGCTGAGGTGAATTGGTCAAGCTAAATTGCCCTATCGTGTCCAGGGATGTGCAAGCTAGGTGGGTTAGCCATGGTAAATGCGGCGTTCTGGGGATAGGGTGGAATGCTATTTGGAGAGTTGCTGCAGACCAGATGGGCCTAATGGCCTCTATCAGAGCTGGCATTACTAGTCGCTAGCCAGTGACTCCCTGTTGTAGAATATGTCACTATCAGTTGAACTCGGGGCGTTGATGACCCAAAAATAGCTCACTGATGCTCATGGCTTTGGCACAGAGGGTGAAGATTGGAAACTTGGACGAGGCACTGGAGGGCAGATGGCCCATGGTGTTCAGGAAGCGAGAGAAGAACAGTGACAATTATAAGAATATACAAAATTCTGTTAAAGAAATACATATTTTGTTTTGCACAGCACTCAACAATGTATTCGAGAGATGTTAGCCACCTCTCCAGAAATAGCTACGCAAACGATGTGTTGCAGATGTAGTCCATATTGTGCTAACAGCTTGTTTCCATGTTACACAGCATCACACTCATTGCCATGTCGTCTGAGGAAGATGCAAGTGACCTTTACCTTAGCCACCTGTTGGACAACGTCTTCGGTGCCATGGTGAGTCCGCTGGTCAATGTCTTATTTGAATTGGCAGAGTTTTAAAAAGACACCTATATCAACCGTGATGGACAGTAAGGGTTGGGAAAAGACCCTCTGATTTATTCAACCTCTCAGATGTCCTTGTCCTGCTGCTCAGCTTTTTATTATGTGCAATGGCACTGTTACTGTTGCCAAAGAGAGGTCAGTGCAGAAAATGGGGGAACTGCAGGCATGGCACAGTAATTGCTGCCTTTATCATCTGTGGCTCAGTTTTTAGTGCTGTCACTTCCAAATCGGAATATCATGGTTCAAGACCAACGCCACCAGAGATATCCGAACAAAATTACCAGCCGAGTACTCAGAGGCTGCTGCATTGTCTGGGGTGTCATTTCCAGATGAAACCTTAAACCTGTCTGCCTTCTAGAGTACTTGTAAGAGAGAGCCTGACATTAGTTTGAAGAAAGACACAGGAAGTTTGACCAATATTTATCCCTGAGTTGGTATCCCTAAAAGGGCCGATTTCCACGTTATCTTTCATTATTGTTCATGGGAGCTTGCTATGTGCAAATTGGCTGCCATGTTCCAACAGATCCCACCCTTAAGAATTGCTTCATTGGTTGTAAAGCACTCTGGAACATACTGAGGTTATGAAAGGTGCTAAGTCTTTGCGCTAGATTTGGGACAGAGGCAGCCTGCTGGCTATCAGATGCGACTTCTTTGATGCCAGTAACAGATGTTCGACATAGAGGGTGGTCTGATCCATGCCACTAACAGTGCTCAATCAGAAAAGGTCAAATCTGAACTGAAAATAACGTTTGACGTATGGGCTGCTCGGCATGAGGTGTGGATGACTGCTGTGATTGTAGCATGATAATTGTATTTCTTAGCCCAGTTCTTCCTTTGATGTTTAGAATTTTCATCCTTGTATTCAGAACCCTGCATGGCTACATGCCTTCCAATCTCTGTTACCTAGTTCAGCTTCACAACATGGAGGCACAGCCTAATGCAGATGGTATAAAAGCAAATTGTAGCAAATGCTGTAAATCTGAAAATCAAATAATGCGAGAAATGTTCAACTGTTCAAGCAGTATTTTAATAGAATGGAACAAAATGGAAAGCTTCAGGTCAATAATCCTGCACAGAAGTGTTCTAATTATAGGTCACTGATCTTGAACATTAACTCCTCTTCTCTCCAAAGATGCTGTCAGATCAGCTGAGCGTTTTCTTGTAATCTAAATGGTTGCTTGTTAGGACAGCATCCGACTGTCGCTGAGAAAGGGACAGTGTTGGAGCTTTTCAACTTGCACTCATCAGGTCACACACAGGAATACCAAATTAAGAAGGGACAACAATTCATCCTGCGTGAGAGGAAGGTGCTGTTTGGGATTGGCAAGTGGACTCGGGTAGAGACGTTATGGTGGAGAATGTACCAGAGAACAATTAATTGGGTTCTGGGGAAGGGTCATCTGACCCAAAATGTTAACTCTGATTTCTCTTCACAGATGCTGCCAGACCTGCTGAGCTTTTCCAACAATTTCGGTTTTTGAATTAATTGCCAAGCTTTAGTGTATAAACCATCCAAAAATTGGCAGTGAACCCCCTCCTCCTGCAGAATTTTTGGGGCAGCAAGATGGCAATGGTTAGTGCTGCAGCCTCACAGCACCAGGGGACCAGGGTTAGACTCCAGCCTCAGGCGACTGTCTATGTGGAATTTGTACAATTTGTCTGTGTCCGCGTGCATTTCTTCCTATAATCCAAAGATATGTAGGTTAGGTGGATTGGCCATACTAAAAAAAAAATTGCCCCGTAGTGTCCAAGATGTGCAGGTTAGGTGGGTTAACATGATGAAAAAACCCATGTGGGGTTACGGGAAATGGATGGAGGGGTGTTGGTTGGTCTGGGTGGGATGCTGTTTTGGGGGTTGGTGCAGACTCAATGGACCGAATGGCCTATTTCTGCACTGTAGGGATTCTGTGATTCTATGATTCTATCTCTTGTTGCCCTGGAGAAGGTGGTGAAAAACTACCACTTTGAATCCATCAGTGCACCCATAGTTCTGTTAGGCAGGAACCTAGACCATAACCATAAGTAGTAGGAGCAAAAGCAGGTCATTCAGGTAAATGAGTCTGCTCCTGCATTCAGTTAGATTATGGCTGATCTGATCATTCACAATTCCACCTTCCTGCCTTTTCCCTATAACCCTCAATTCCCTTACTGACTAAAATCTGTCTATTTCAGCCTTGCATAGTCCTGCAATTTTGACCCAGTGACACTGAAGGAACAGCGATATATTTCCAAATCAAGGTCGCGTGTGGCTTGGAGGTGAATTTGCAGTTGGTGGTGCTCCCATTCATTTATTGCCTTTGTCCTTCTAGATATTAGAGGTTGCCAGTTTTGGATTGTGCTGCAGTGTATCTTGTAGACGGTACTCACTGCTGCTGTTGTATGTGTTGGTGGTGGAGGGAATGTATGTTAAAGTGGTGGATGTGGTGCCAATCAAGTGGGCAGCTCTGTCCGAGATGGTGTCAAACTTCTTGAGTGTTGTTCGAGCTGCGCCCATCCAGGGCAAGTCAGCAATATTTCACCACACTCCTGACATACGCCTGTAGATGGTGGATAGGCTTTGTGAAGTCAGGGGATGAGTCACTCTCTACAGAATTTCCCAGTCTCTGTCCTGTACTGTCGGAGCTGTATTTGTACAGGGAGCCCCTGTCAGACTGAAAACTGTTACTTATTGGCTTTGATAGAACTTAACTTTTTGCTTCTGATTTTGGAAGGTGCTGGTGATTGGTTTGGATGATCTGGTGAACCTTAAAAATGTGGAACGATTGAAGCGGGAACTGCGGGTGAGTGAGACTGTGGATTGACGTGTTTGGTTTTTAACCAGGCCTCTGTGGGAGTTGGAAGGTTGTAGGTTCAAAACCTACTTTATAGATCCGACTGCAAAACGTAGACCGACATTTCTAATAAACTACGTACCTGTATGCCGTCCTGAGTGGATGTAGAAGATGCAATGACACTGTTTCAAGGCAGAGCAAGAGATTCTACCTGATGTCCCTCGGCCAGCCTTGCTAAACTAGTCATTTATCACACTGTTGCTCATGTGTTGACCAAGATTTCAGCCCCTGATCCTGATCTTTGACTGGCTGTCATGCAACAGGAGGGTGACTGGAAGTGCATCAAAAGCATGTGACATATTTTCTAATCAACCTGCTCAGACTTGTTATTATACACCACTGGAGCAGATGGAAGTTGACTCTGGACCTCCTGGCTCAGAGGTAGAGACACTACCACTCCACCACAGGAACCCACCAACAACGTATGATTCTCAGTCGCCAGTTGGAACTGTAACAGGCCACGTGGTTCTGACAGTCCAGTCAAATCATCATAGTACAGTTTCTGGTTAAATTGAAGATAGCTAATTAGTCGGGAAGCATACTTGAATGGAGTGCAACTTAACATTTCCCATACATGATTCCCATGATGTTTGGTTATACCTTATTAGCATCCTTGCTCATGCTGGTGAAACCTGCGTTCCTTTTGTTATACATCTCAGATGAGAATTGCCTTGCTGTTTTCCTAGGCCTGTTACAAGCTGATTGACAGTTTCCTGGCTGCCTTGGATTGGATGGGAGACCTGACCCAGTGCGTGGATTGTGTGGTGTCTCCACACTCCGACATACTGCAGGTCAGTGATGGTCGGGGAGTCTTATGGACCGAGCTTGCTCGTATCATGAAAGACAGATCTGCAGGGATGCTGAATCACCATGTTTCTGTTTGAAAAGGTCACACATAACTTAAATTTCTAACAAACGTTATTTGCACAGGATTTCTCAAAGCACTTTTTAATAAGGGGGTATAAGTGGATGCAGAGATGAAATTCATTTAAAACAAAAATCTTCCATGGCGTTTGTCCAAATGCATTTTTTACCCATTCCTTCTCACCTTTGAACTCGGTGGCTTGCTAGGCAATTTGAGAAGGTATTTAAGACTCATCCCCATTACTGTGGATCTGTAATCACATGTAGATTGACCAGGTAAGGATGACAGATGACCTTCCCTAAAGGACATTACTGAAACAGATGGGTTTTTAATGACGATTGATAGTTTCACAATTGCCGTCACTGAGATTAACATTCAGTTCCAGAATTTATTTATTAAATTCAATTTCCACCAGCTGCCCACACTGGGATTTGAACCCATGTTTCCAGATGATTAGTCTGATCTTCTGGGTTGTTGACCCAGTGATGTTATCACTATACCACCATATCCCCCGATGTGGAGAGTGGACCTTGATTGACTGCTCTTTATGGCTTATTGCTAGACTTAATCACTCCCAGCTCAGTTACTGCAGCAGCTACATGCAGAATAAAGCTCTCTGTGCGCTGTCCTAACAAACAGTCCTAAATGGCAGGACGCTAGGAAGCTGAGGGGAACAGCGGGATCTTGGGATGCTTGTTCATAGATCCCTGAAGATTGTGGGAAAAGTTAATAGAACGGTTAAAAAGTCATATGGGATGCTTGCCTTTATCAGATGTGATATAGATTATAAGAGCAGGGAGGTCATTTTGGAGCTGTACAAAACTTTGGTCAGGTCACAGATGGAGTATTGTGTGCAGTTCTAGTCTCTGCACTACAGGAAGGATGTGATTGCACTGGACGGGGTGTAAAGGAGATTTACCCAGGAAGAAGAGTCACTGACCCGAAATGTTAACTCTGATTTCTTTCCACAAATGCTGCCACACCTGCTGAGTTTTTCCAGCAATTTCTGTTTTTGTTTCAGATTTCCAGCATCTGCAGTTCTATTTTTAAACCAGGCTGTTGCCAGGAATGGTGAACTTCAGCTATGAAGGGAGGCTGGGTAAGCTTGAGTAGTTTTCTTTGGATCAGAGAAGGTCAAGGAGAGACCTTGTAGAGGTGTAAAAGATTATGAGGGGCATGAAAGAGTTGTTTCCCTTAGTTGAAGGGTCAGTAACAAGGGATAAAGTTTTAAAGTGGTAGGCAAGAGGTTTAGAAGAGATTTGAGGAAAAACTTTCTCACCCAGAGGGTGGTGGGAGGTCTGGAGTGCACTGCAATAAATCTTGGCCTAGTCAGCAACATCAACATCCCACAAATGAATGAAAAACAACTGCAAAGACAGGTGTGAAATGAACAGTAAATGTTTTTATCTAAATTGAAGCATCGAACAATGTCCTTTAACTGCAGGTTGAGAAGAGGATTCCTTAATGTGCCACTCCTTGTCTGGGTGAAATGGAAATTAATGCTTAATGGGAGCCAGGATTTATAAGGAGGGAAAACCAGCCAGAAACCTGAGTTGGGACCCAAATTCAAATAGCTATGTCAAAGGAATGTCTTCTGCTCAGTCTGGCCTGAATTCCAACTCATCGGGTCTCCATAACGAAAGATGACAAACACTCAGCTCAGCCACATCTTTGTGCTCTGGGCCAAAACATAGAGGTGGCTCTTAATCCTTTTAACGCTTCTCCAAACTCTGTGTTGTTCTAAATATAAAAGCAGTTCTTGCCTCTGATCTGCTTCAGGAGACGCTGGATGTATTCGTTGTTGCTGCTGCCTCTGAGAGTAACTTTGGGTGCCTTATAGTCATGGGCAAAGTCATCGTGGCGACAGAGAAGTGGTGGCGGCTCACAGCACAGGAGGTCATGCTGTTGGCATGGCTGGTGGGATCCCTGGCGCCCAGCACATCACGTGACTACCCCATCTATCTGCCTCATGGCAGTCCCACGGTAGGTAACCACTTGCGTGTTGGGTTTGTACTTGCTATGAAACTTTACTCGTGTTGTCCCAGCATTTTGTAACGCTTTACTGTCAATATGCACTATCGCATGCTCTGATGAAGAGTCAGCTAGACTCAAAAAATTAACTTGCTTTCTCTCCATGGATGCTGCCTGATCCGCTGTGATCTGCAGCACTTTTTGTTTTTGCAGGTATTTACTCAACTCTGTGACAAGTTTAAATGGAAAACTACTTACAGTGCCATGCACAATTTGCTATAACTTTTTTTTATAATTCCCATATCATATTTCGACCAGCAGCTTTTATCATAAAGAATGCTCTTTCTATAATGGTATAACATTGGATCTTAGCAATCCTGCAGTGCAAAACGTGATTTTTCATTCTTTCACAGGATGCAGCAATAACTGGCTAGCCGGGGATTTATTTCCTACTAGATGCCCTCCAGAAAGGGGTGGTGAGCTGCTTTCATGGACTTTTGCATTTATGTGGTGTGAGTACATGATGAGTACACCCACAGTAATGTTAAGGAACAAGTTCTAGGATTTTGAGCCAGCCACTCTGAAGGAGAAACCATTATTTTCCAATTCAGGTTGGTGTGCGCTTGGAAGGGAGTTTGGAGATGATGGTATTCTCAGGAAATCTGCTGTCACATGCCATCCCCACGTGAAAGCCTAACAGGCTGAGTCTACTCAGGGACACGAGGACTGGGCCCAATCAGTGTTGCCCACAAATTAATTTAAAATGTAAAATACGTTTTCACCCCGCAGTGAGGAATTGTTTGATAGCAATCAGGCATTCAGACACTAACTAAGCTTATTGAGATCATTTGTCATTTGCCTCCTTGTGCCCCTTGGCTGAGATCACCTCAGTCAGCATAAATTGGGATGAGCTTCTACTTGTTAACATTTGTTTATTCTTTCAACAAGCTTGCAGTTTTCATGAGGAACTTTCATTTTTGTTCTGTCTCACAGAGGAACCTGTGCCTAGGCATTGAAACACTGTCAGTTTGCACGGATATCTTTTCTTTAATGAATAACTGACTGGGTTGCCTTAGTTTTCAATGTTTCAAAATCTCTATTAAAGGAGGAGCACATCTTGCCGATGTGTATACATATTTATAATCGACCTGTTCAGATATGCCTCTGGAGCAGGTAGAACTTGAACCTCCTGTCTCAGAGCCAGGGACACTACCATTCCACAAGCACCCCTTTACTTGATTTATAAGATGATATAATTGGGGCTAATCATTTCACATTGCACTTTAGTTTTTCTGATGCTATATCAGAAAGGTGTTATCTCTTGTTGGGGTCCAGGTCTGTATTAATCACCATCCCACCAGCATTTCACATCAGTAGGTATCCTTCAGAGGAAATCCTCAGTGATAGATGCTGGCTGGTTGGTTAACTATAGAGGCATCACTCATGAAGCTTAAATGTCTTTCTCAAACATCTATCTGACCTCTCAAGACAGGGTATTAGGAACTGATTGAATGGAATAGATCTGTCCTCTCTAGAACTTGAAAAACTGAGAGATGAATCTCCCAAGTTGGGGAATTCTAGGATTGGGGGTCAAAAGGGGCTGTCTATTTAGAACTGGAATGAAAATAAAACTTTTCACTCAGAGGGTTTTTAATCTTTGGAATTCTCTATCCCAGAGGGCTGTGAAGTTTAGTCATTGAATACATTCAAGACAGAGACAGGAAGAGTTTTGATCATTGAGGGATAAGGTAGGGAGTGGAGTTGAAGTCAAATGTCGGCCATGATCCTATTGAATGGGCAAGCAATCTTATGGGGCTGAATGACCTACATCTGCTCCTCTTTCTGCTACTGTTTTTGCACTCCTCGTTCAGATACTGAGACTAATTGTAAAACCTCTCCCACCATATTGTCAGTATAGGTCTTCCCGTTTAAAACAATATCTGATTTAGTTTAAATAAGATTAGTTGCCAAAGAGAAAACAGAATCCCACAGATTCTAGAAATCTGAAACAGAAACAAAAACAAAACACAAACAGCTGGTAATATTCATCAGATTGGGCGATACCTGTTGAAAAGTTGTTAACCTGAACCTTTAATTTAGATTCCCTTTCCATTGGTGATGGGTGTGTGCTTTCGTTAATTTTGTGTTCTTCCTGTTAATTTTCTGTTTGCTACTTTGCTGTCACTGATATTACTGAGCTAGTGTTTCTTGAGGACAGAATTATACAGTAACCCCATCTGCCCCTTCTGGTCTCTTATTCCAGGTACCCCACAGGCTATTGACCTTTCAGCTGGTCCCTGGAGTAGAAGTGTGCCTGTTGTGTGGACCAAGCCCCTCCTTGCAGCAAGTTCAGACTGAGGTGAGTTGGCTTTGCTTGCCATCTTTTACATTAATGCTGTTCATGAGTCAATTTTAAGTGCGAGTCTAGAACAGGGCAGTGAGAAGGTTTGCCTGTTCTGGAAGGAAGGAGCACCCCTCCGCACATTTGTTCCAGCTGTTATCAGACAGTAGGAGTCCTGCAAAGATTTCATATATTGTCCCCTACTCCCATCTGTCTCGGTCCTCTTCATTCTATCCCCATCACACCCTCGTCTCATTTACCCTTCACCTCCCAACTTCCAGTCTGTTTCCCCACTTTTTTAAGGCCAGTCCCATTATCTAGACTCCTGGTTGAAATTAACTCTGGACTGTTCAAAGCTCAAGGGCGCAGACCTGTGTGATAAACTTAGGTGACCACATTGATTATCACTGACTGTACTCTGATTTCAACTTATCAGCACCTAAGCTTTAATTTATTCTGTCCCTGTTTCTGCTAAGCATTTTGCAAACATTGTCAGTTGTTTTGTTGGAATTGCATCAAGAGAGATTGATTGGAAAGACAGTTAGTCCCTTGGGCTTGGAGGTTTGAAAGGTTGAATGCATATTCCATTTGTTCTTTTTAAATAGTGCACTATCGTAATTAGATGTGGATTTGCTTTCTCCCCGCAGTTAGTTGAAAGATTCTGGAGTCCGCTATTGGAACCTTTAATGACCTGTCTCAGGGTACATCAACGCTCCTTCTCGGCTGGTATTCCTTTACATCGGAGCATCCTTGGGTAAGTTGTGTAACATCAAACCAGCACATCACCCTCCTTCAGTCCACATGTAAGTCACAGACCCTTCAACTTGTCGTGGATTCTCTAAATGATTCCCTTGGTCTTTTCAAGATCAGTTCAGAGTTACTGTTTCAAAGGATTAATGCTCGCAGTCCACAACTTCCACACTGTTTACGCAGTGTCCAGTCCTCCTCCTTCACAGATTGACATCCTTCTTAATCTTGAGTGGAGTTTCCATTTCAGCTCCAATATAAGTACAGTAGGGATCAATTAGCTTGGATGGCTGGTTTGCAATATGATTGCGGCAAGTAGCTTTGGTTCAATTCCCACATAAGCTGAGGTTACCCTGAAGGTCCCAACTTCTCAAACTCTTCCATCACCTGAGGCATGGTGACCCTCAGGTTAAACTACCACCAGTCGTCTCACTCTCTCTCTCTCTCTCTGTCATGCTTTCTCTCTCATTCTCTCTCTCTCTGTTTAATGATTCCCTGGGACAGTGGCAACTTTACCCAAGTATAGGAAAGTTGAGTTCTTTCATCTGTCCAGGTGCTTCTACCATCAACAAGTGACAATTCTGCAAAGCATTAACTTCTCCAAATCTTGAAAACTGTTTCCGTAGTTAGCGAAAGTTACAAGGAAGATCTTCATCGATCTCTCCCTTCCACTCCCTCCACCTTCCTGTCTCTACCCCAACCCCACTCTTGCCCTCTTACTCCCCTTGACCTTCTCCTCTTTTCCCTCCCACTTCCCCATCACACCCCTAGCACCCCCTTCTCTTTCCCCCATCCCTCACT